>NC_133659.1:71715177-71901917 GCF_037893015.1 Macrotis lagotis | reverse complement strand
CACTGCCAGATTGTAAAAAATGTGTTTAGCAGGCAGTCGGGGCAAGTTTAAGCTGCAGGAATGATTAGTAGAGCTGCTCCTCTCATCTTAGAATTAAATAACTTTTTCTTGAGAGCAGTGATGAATAGAAACTCACCTATATGGGAAACTGAAAAGACTTCTCTCTGCTCTCTCCATTGCTCTATTGGGGTGTTGGCCAGGGTTGATTTCACCTGGTTACAATAAACTTGGCAAGACCCTACTTTGAAAAAAAGCTGCCTAAAGACCATTATAGGTGTCATTCCATTCAAACTCATTTCCTTAAAACAGTACCAAATCATTGATGCTCTTGCCTGCCTATGTACTTCTAGCTTCTTCTGCAGAGGATGTCTGGGACATCATCCCTTGCCGGCTAGAGAGTTTGGAAGTCAAACTCTATTATTTGCAAGTTTTAAGCTGGTTTTTCTAAGTTCTCATTCATAATCAGGTTCCAATCTACCTTTCTGGCTTTATTTCACATCATTTCCCCTAATTCTGGAGATTCCCAACAGAATGTCCTAAGTTCTTTGCCCTTCTTTTGAGTGCTATTCTCATCTGTTTTCAAAAACATCTCTGTGCCCATCATTTCCTTATCTACATATCCAGTTCCAGTTTCTGATCAGAGATTTAGTCCCATATCAATGATAGTCTTATTATAAGACATTTCAAAATGATGTTCCAGAGACATATCTAATTCAACACATGTAAAAGTGAATTCCTTATCTTTTACCCTCAAACCCTCCCTTCTTCCAAATTTTCCAAATTCTGTTAATATTCTTCCTTCAAGTCTCTTAGGTTTGCAATCTTGTTATTCTCATCTCTTCACTCTCCCAAGACCCATTAACCCCATCAGTTGTCTAATCTTACCATTTCCACCTCTATAACATCTATCACATGCAACCCTTCTCTTTCACTGCTCACACAGCTACCAATTTATTTCAGAATTTCACTACCTTTTTGCTTCCTAATTGTTCTCCCTGCTTTAAGTGTTTTCCCTTATCAGTTGTTCCTACACATTGCTTCCAATGTAATTTACCTTAAGCACAGATCTGGACATGTCACCCTTCTACTCAATCAACCACAGTGTTTGCCTAAGCCTTTAGAATCAATATAAACTCCTGGTTAACTTTTCTAGCCCTTCTCAACCTAGCCCAAACCAATCTTTCTTGCCTCATTGGGCAATACTTTTCTTCCTCAACTTTTCAATTAGACCAAACTGACCTCTCTGTTCTTGCACATATTGCTCCATTACCTACTTCCATGACTTTATAATAGCCACCCCCAAATATTCCCTCCTTACTTCTGTTTTATGAAACCCCATTAGTCCTTCAAGATTTGACTCAAGCACCACTTCCGTCATAAAGCCCTTGTTATTGTTCTCTCTCCCAAACCATCTTGAATTTAATAATTTTTTGTTCATTTTCTTTATTCTTGTTCAGTATGTATTTACCTATGTCTTTGCTATCTTTGCCATTAGAACGTAAGTTCCTAGCAAGTGTTCCCAGTATCCCCAGAACTTAGCTCTATGCTTGATAATAATATAGGTATGCAAAAATATTTTTTGAAAAAAATTAGCTCATTTCATTTTTATAATAATAGGAGTTGGGTGCTACTATTATTCCCATTTTACATTTGAGGAAATAAGCAGACAGAAGTTGCCATTTCTCCAGAGTCATACAACTAGTAAATATCTAAGGCAGAATTTGAACTCATCTTCCTGACTGCAGGTTCAGAATCTACTCACTTGGTTTTTAGTTGCCTTAAGAATTATTTATTGATAAAATGATTAGTCACTTCTCATCATACACACCATGGTCCAACCAAAGTTACTTTCTTATTCTTATTGTACTCACTACTCCAAGTTTCATTTCCATGCTATCTTCCTTAAATGGGATGCACTTTTTCATTAAAATGATTCTTAATGCACATCAATTGGGGAATGGCTAAACAAGTTATGGTACATGAATACTACTGTTCTATAAGAAACCATAAATGGTTAGACTCTAGAGAAACATGGAATGACTTACAGGATCTGTTGCTGAGTGAAGGGAGCAAAACCAAACAAACAGTATACATATCAACAGCAACATTGTGAAACTAAACTACCTTGATGGAAGCAGCTACTCTCAGCAGTCCAGAGAGCTAGGACAACTGTATTAGACTGGCTATGGACTATATTATTCCCATACAGAGGAAGAAAAAGAAAAGAAAAGAAAACACACACACACACACACACACAAATAACCTTTCAGAATCTTATGAACACTTTATAAAAATTATCTCTTATGTTTCTCTTTCCCTTAATCCTAATTCTTTATGCCAAAAATTATTAATCTGTAAGTATGTTCATCAATATATGAATGTACAGTGCTAACCTGACTGTTCCCTACTGAGGAGAGGGGGTTGGAAGGAAATTTTGCAAATTAAAAATATACATGTGAATATGGATGAAAATAAGTAAATACATTTAAATAAAGAGTGATTCTTTTTTTCTTTATCTTTTTGATCCCATGCTACACATTGATCAAAATTGAATGTATTGAGAGAGAAATTATATCCTTAGGAAAAAACAAAAGATAAGAGATAGCAAGATTACATAATAAGATAACTTTTCTTTTCAATTAAAAGTAGTAGTATTTGGTCTTTGTTCAAACTCCACAATTCTTTCTCTGCATACAGATGGTATTTTCCATCACAGATACCTCCAAATTGTCCATGATTGTTGCACACATGAAATGAGCAAGTCCATTAAGATTGATCATCAAACCTATGATGCTGTTATGGTGTACAATGTTCTGGTTATGCTCATCTCGCTCAGCATCGGTCCACACAAATCCCTCCGGCTTCCCTGAATTCCCATCCTTCCTGATTTCTAATAGAATAATAGTGTTCCATGACATACATATACCACAGTTTGTTCAGCCATTCCCCAGTTGATGGACATTCACTCAATTTCCAATTCTTTGCCACCACAAACAGGGATGCTATGAATATTTTTGTACAAGTGATGTTTTTACCCTTTTTCACGCTCTCTTCAGGGCATAGACCCAGAAATGGTATTGCTGGATCAAAGAGTATGCACATTTTTATTGCCCTTTGGGCATAATTCCAAATTGCTCTCCAGAAAGGTTGAATGAGTTCATAGCTTCACCAACAATGCATTAGTGTCCCAGATTTCCCACATCCCTTCCCTTCCAACATTGATCATTGTCCTTTCTAGATATATTGGTCAGTCTGAGAAGTGTGAGGTGGTACCTCAGAGATGCTTTAATTTGCATTCCTCTAATCAGTAAAGATTTAGAGCAATATTTCATATGATTATGGATCACTTTGATTTCCTCATCTGTAAATTGCCTCTGCATATCCTTTGACCATTTGTCAATTGAAGAATGGCTTGTTTTTTTTTTAATAAATTTGATTCAGTTCTCTATATATTTTTGAAACGAGTTCTTTGTCAGAAATACTCGCTGTAAAAATCGTTTCTTAATTTAGTACATTTCTTTTGATCTAGGTTACAGTAGTTATGTCTGTGCAAAAGCTTCTTAGTTTAATGTAATCAAAATTATCCAGTTTGTTTTTAATGATGTTCTCCATCTCTTCCTTGGTCAAAAACTGCTTCCCTTTCCATAGATCTGACAGGTAAACTATTCTTTGACCTCCTAGTTGGCTTATAATATTGTCTTTTATGTCTAATTCCTGTACCCATTTTGATCTTATCTTGGCAAAGGGTGTGAGATATTGATCTAATCCAAGTTTCTGTCATACTACTTTCCAATTTTCCCAACAGTTTTTTTTTTTATCAAAAAGGGAGTTTTTATTTCAGAAGCTGGACTCTGGGTTTATCAAAAAGCAGATTACTATAATCATTTCCTGCTGTCTCTGTTGCACCTGGTCTATTCCACTCATCCACCACTCTGTTTCTTAGACAATACCAGATAGTTTTGATGACTGATACTTTGTAATATAATTTTAGATCTGGTAAAGGTTAGCCACCTTACTTTGCACTTTTTTTCATTAAATCCCTGAAAATTCTTGACTTTTTATTTCTCCATATGAATTTACTTATGATTTTTTCAAGCTCATTAAAGTAATTTTTTTGGAATTTTGATTGGTAAGGCACTAAATAAAGTGATTTAATTTAGGCAGAACTGTCACTTTTATTATATTAGCTTGGCCTATCCATGAGCAATTGATATTTGCCCAGTTATTTAAATCTGATTTTATTTGAGAGAAAAGTGTTTTGTAGTTGTTTTCATAGTTTCTGAATCTGCCTTGACAGGTAGACTCCTAAGCATTTTATATAGTCTGAAATTACTTTGAATGGGATTTCTCTTTCTAGCTCTTCCTGCTGTATCTTGTTAGTAATATATAGCAAAGATGAGGATTTATTAGGATTATGTTATATCCTGCAACTTTGCTAAAGTTGAAATTGTTTCTAGTAGTTTTTAGATGACTTTTTAGGATTCTCTAGGTATACCATCATGTCATCTGCAAAAAGTGAGAGTTTTGTTTCTTCCTTTCCAATTTTAATTGCTTCAATTTCTTTTTCTTCTCTTATTGCTGAAGCTAATATTTCTAATGCAATATTGTGATAATGGGCATCCTTGTTTCACCCCTGATCTTATTGGGAATGCCTCTAGCTTATCCCCATTGCATATAATGCTTGTTGATGGTTTCAGATAGATACTGGTAATCATTCTAAGGAGCACTCTATTCCTATACTCTCTAATGATTTTAGTAGCAATGGGTGCTGTATTTTGTCAAAGGCTTTTTCAGCATCTATTGAGATAATCATATTATTTGTGTTAGGTTTATTATTGTTATAGTTAATTCTACTAACGATTTTCCTAATATTGAACCAACCCTGCATTCTTGGGTTGGATCCTGCTTGGTCATAGTGTATTATCCTAGTGATAACTTGCTGTAATCAGTTTGCTAAGATTTTATTTAAGATTTTTGCATCTGTATTCATTATGGAGATAGGTTTAAAACTTTCTTTTTCTGTTTTGACACTTCCTGGTTTAGATAGCAGCACCATATTGGTGTCACAGAAAGAGCTAGTCATAGTTCCATCTTCACCTATTTTTCCAAAGAGTTTATATAGAATTGGAACCAATTGTTCCTTAAATGTTGGATAGAATTCACTGGTGAATCCATCTGGGCCTGGAGATTTTTTCTTTGGGAGGTCAGTGCTGGCTCGTTGAATTTCTTTTTCTGATATGGGGCTATTTAGGTATTTAATTTCCTCTTCATTTAACCTGGGCAACATATTTTTGTAAATATTCATCCCATTTCACTTAGATTATCAAATTTATTGGTATGCAATTGGGCAAATATAATTGTGAATTATTACTTTAATTTCTTCACTGGTGGTGAGCTCACCTTTTTCATTTAAGATACTAGCAATTCGGTTCCCTTTTTTTTGGGGGGGTGAGGCAAATGGGGTTAAGGGGCTTGCCCAAGACTACACAGCTAGGTAATTATTAAGTGTCTGAGGCTGGATTTGAACTCAGGTACTCCTGATTCCATGGCTGGTGCTTCTTTTTTTAAATCAAATTAACCAGATGTTTATCAATATTATTAGTTTTTTTTCATAAAGCCAACTCTTGTTTTTATTTATTAGTTCAATATTGTTCTTGCATTTGATTTCATTAATTTCTCCTTCAATTTTTAGAATTTCTAATATGGTATTTAATTGGGGAGGTTTTAATTTGTTCTTTCTCTAATTTTTTTAGTTGTATGTTTAGTTCATTGATTACCTCTTTCTCCAATTTATTCATATAAGCATATACATGCAATGTATCCCCTGACAACTGCTTTCATTCCATAAGTTTTGGTATGTTTTCTCATTATTGTCATGTATCTAGAATGAAATCATTAATTCTTTCTATAATTTGTTGTTTGATGCACCCATTCTTTAAAATGAGATTATTTAGTTCCAAATTAGTTTTACTAATTAACACAACTCATTATTGCATGTGATTTTAATTGCATTATGATCTGAAAAGGATGTATTCACTATTTCTGCCTTTCTGCATTTGATTATAAGGGTTTTATGCCCTAATACATGGTCAATTTTTGTGTAAATGCCATGTACTGCAGGAAAGAAAAGTATATTCCTTTCTATCCCCATTCAATTTTCTCCAAAGGTCTATCATGCCTAGGTTTTCTAATAATCTATTTACCTCCTTAGCTTCCTTTTTGTTTATTTTATAGCTAGATTTATCTAAATCTGAGAGGGGGAGGTTGAGGCCTCTCACAGTAAAGTTTTTCTGTCTATATCTTCCTGTAACTCATTCAATTTCTCCTCTAAGAATTTGGATGCCATACCACTTGACTTTATTGTCCCCTCATTTAAAGGAGATAATATTTTTATATCTTTCTATAAGAGTCACAGAAAAGTCATGAATGTCCATCAGTTCTGGTTAAGTATATTTTCTTTAATAGAGTTACCATTCTCCAGGGTTATGAGAATCTTTCTCCCAGGTGGGGATATAGCCAGTTTCATCTTATTGAATGGCAGTTTTTTTTTTCTTTTCCATTTGTTTCTCTTGATTCCCCTATTTGAAGTCCAAATTTTCTATTAAGCTCTGGTCTTTTCATCAGGAGAAGTTGGAAGTCTTCTATTTCATTATATGTCCATCTTTTCCCCTGGAAGAGAAGGCTCAGTTTTGCTGGATTCTTGGCTGCATTCCAAGCTCCCTTGCTCTTTGGAATATCACATTCCAGGCCCTTCGATCCCTTGTTGATACTACCAGGTTCTGTGTAATCCTTACTGTGGTTCTTTGGTGTTTAAATTGTTTCTTTCTGTCTGCTTGCAGTCTTTTCTCTTTTATCTGATAGTTCTGGAATTTTCCCATAATATTCCTTTGGTTTTTTTTCATTTTGTAATCCCTTTCAGAAGGGAACAAATGTATTCTTTATATAACTATTTTGCCCTCTGTTTCCATGGCAGTTTTCCATCACTCAATCCTGTAATATTGAGTCCAAGCTTTTTTTTTCTCTTCAATGTTTTCTAAAAGCCCAATGATTTTTAAGTTGTCTCTTCTAGATCTATTCTTTATGCCAGTGTTTTCGTATTTTCTTCTTTTATTTATTTTTTCGTTTTGTTTAACAAATTCTTGTCTCATGAAGTCATTAGTTTCCACTGATTGCATTCTTTTTTGTTGTTGTTTTTTAGAGAAGAATATTCTTCATTTACCTTTTGCAACTCCTTTTCCAGTTGGTCATATCTACTTTTGAAGTAGTTTTCCGTTTGCCCAATTGAGGCTTTCAGAGAATTATTTTCTTTATGCATTTATCCAATTGTATTTTCTTATGATTTGTTTTCTTGTTGCAAGGTGTTAATTTTCTCTTGAATTTCTTTTCCCAATTTTTCCAATTGATTTTTAAACTCCTTGCTGATATCTTCAAGGAAGTCTTTCTATGTTGGAGACCAAATCATATTCTCCTCAGAGGTTCTAGATCTCTCTAGGTTAGGCTCTTTACCTTCTAGGAGTTTTTCTATGGACCCTCCTTTTTACTGGCCTTTCTTCACTTTCCTAGTATCTTGTTGGGGGAGGGGCTGATTCACAAAAGTATGATTTTGAAATCCCTAGAGGCTTTTCACACTGGGCTTAGTAACTCTAAGTGGGTTGGCTAGTGGGGGGCACTTGTTGCTTTCTATGGAGTGTTTGTGACCCTGATTTTTGGCCCTCTCCCTAGGCCTGGTGGGGCCAAGCAGTAGGGTCTGGATTAACCTTGGTCCTTGGGCTATTTAGTTAATCTGAGAGAGATCTGCTGCCTATACCTGAACGTATGTGGGTGGGGAGGCTGTTACTGTGTTTTATCTGAGAAGAGTCCCTTTCTCTTACAGTGATGGGAAGGGGGGGGTGGGGGTGGCTCAATGGAAAGCGTGGCCCTGGTCTTCCAGAACAGTGGAGCTGGCCAGATTGATGTCTAGCTGCTTGATGGACCTCCCCTGCCCTGTGCTGCTTTCCTGCTTGTCACAAAGTCAAGGCTTCCAAGGCTGCTCTGAGGCTAGTCTGGCTCTTCCCCTACCCCTGCTGGCTCTTTGCTCCCGGCATCGCCCAGGCTTCCCTTAGACAGACCTTGTTGGGAGACTTTCTTCTCCTTTGTTCTTTCTGGATTTTGTGGATTTGAATCCTGTTAAGTGGCTTGATTCCTATTAGTTCTGAGGGAAAGCCCAGAGATCTTAGCACAGTACCTAGCTTCTCTCCACCTTTCCTAATCCTTCTAGCTGCTAGTACCTTCTCCTCTCCAATAATAAAATAACTGCATTTCTGTGATAAACATTGTAGATATATTTTTATATCTATCTATATCTATATCTATCTATCTACATGCTGTACATATCAAATTCAATACATCTAAAAGTGAACCCTTTATCTTTTTCCTCCAAATTCTCCCTTTTTCCAAATTTTCCGTACTCTGTTAAAATTCTACATTTAAATCTCTTGTGTTTGCAATTTTGTTATTCTCATCTCTTTATTCCTCAATAATCCTGATGGTTATCTAATCTTGCTCTTTCTACCTCTATAGGTAGATAGATAGAAGGGCAGGAAGAGATTATTTCATTACTTTCTAGGCATCTTCATCACCTAGCATACAGAATAGGTACTTATTGCCTTTTGATTGACTTAAAGTTATTCTTTGACCTTTCTCCTATGTACCTTTAATGCTCCTCTTTTACATGCTACTCAGAATGCACTGCTTCTTTTACACTGGCAGAGAAGAGAAGAAGGAGCATTGGGTCTGGTCAGATGACTCATCTTTGAATCTCAGCTCTGTTGCTTTTTACTTGTGTGAATTAAGGCACATCATTTGACCTTTATGAATTTCATTTTCCTTATCTGTAAGATGAAAGGTTTGAGGAGACAATTTCTAAGTGCTCTTTCAGCTTCAAATTCTATAATCAAGCTTTTGACCTATATCTTTTTTTCTCCTTTCAATAAAAACTCTTAGAAAAACCATCTACACCTGTAGCCTTCATTTCTCTTTTCTTTCAACCTTCTCTCCCCAACTGTTTACAGTCTGACTCCTAAATTCACACTCAACTGAAGCTGTCCTCTCCAAAATAATCAGTGATTTTATAATTGCAAGATTTGAAGGTCTTTACTCAGTCTGCATCCTTCTAAACTTGCTTGCTGTACTTTACATTGTTGATCAATTTCTCCTCCAAGATAATCTCTCCTTTCTTGTTTTATTTTATATTTTTATATTTATATTATATATTTATATATGTTATATTTTATTAAAAATTTGATATTTTAATAAATTTATACAAAATATTTGATATGTTTGTTATTTTTATATTTTTATATACTTTATATATAATTATTTTTTTTATATTCTGCTTTCTTTTGATTCTTTTCTTCTCTGTTTGACTAGTATTAACATCCTATTGCTGGGTGCTTGCCAAGGATCTGTCCTAGAGTCTCTTATCCAAAGCTTTCTCTTTCTCCATTCTTTTCCTTGATAACCTTGTCTGCTCCCATGGATTTTACCATAATCTCTATGCAAATGATTCAAAGATCTATTTATCTAGACAAAGTCTCTAGCCTGCCCTTTAGGTCCACATTACTAATTGCCTTTTGGAACTTCAAGCTCAATATGTTTAGAAGTGAATTCTTTATCTTTTCCCCCAAACCCCACTTCTCTTTCAAAATTCCTTATTTCTAACAAAGCCTCACCATCTTTCCAGTTTTTCTTTCTTCTATCACTCTAAATATTCATGTAGTTGACAAATATTGTCATTTCTACCTCAACATTTTCAAAATAAAATTTTATTATTCTTCTTTAACACTTTCCTTCACAAAACTCCTCTATTACCCCCCCAGGATATCAATATCCTTCCATCTACCCAGATTTGTGATTTCATTTAATTTTGTTTTTAATTAATTGTGATTTAATTCTTTCCTCAAAATCATCCTACATATCCAGTCTGCAGTCAAGTCTTTGATTTCTATCTTTACATCTTTCTCATATATGTATATAAATAATTGGTGTGTATATATATATATATATATATATGCTTACATCACTGATATGTACATAATATCTATATATACATATGTGGCTATGAATAGCATATAGTATTTACACTCATAAATTATATTTATATGTGTGTGTGTGTGTATGTGTTACATATACACACACATATAAAATCCTGATCAGATCCATTGTACTTCTGTAGGGTCTTTTAATCTTTTACCTGAACTACTGTAGTGGTCTACTGATTAGTCTCACCCCACTCCAGTCCATTCTTCACTTGGTTACTAAAATGATCTTCCTAAAGTGCATGATTGAACCCCTCATGACCTACACAAGTTCTTTATTACCTTCAGAATCAAACATAAAATCATCCATCTGTCTTTTAAAGCCCTCTCCCAACTTGTACCTCACTCCTTTCTATATGCTCTATTATCCAGTGACACCACTTATAATATTCCATCTCCCATTTTAATGCCTTTGATTTAGCCATTCCCCTATGCTAGGAAAGAACTCCCTTTTCACTTCAACCTCATAGAATACTTTTCTTCCTTCCTTTCTTTTGCTAGGATAGTTCAGTACCATCTTATTTGTGAAGTCTTTCCTGATTCCTTCAACTGCTATGGTTTCTCTCCCCAAATCCATTGTTTTAACTACTTTTTATTTGCTTGTCCTTTTTCTCTTTATTTTCATTCTGTTGTAAATAGAGCAATTATTAAGGATTTAATATGTGCTGGTCTTATGAATAAAGAAAAAAATGAATTAATCCCTATTCTTAAGGAACTAACACGTATATATATATATATATATATATATATATATATATTTGAATATATATACATATGTATATAGGTACATATCATATAAAAATGAATGCATTTTTTTAAATGCATTTTCAAATTTTTTCTTGGAAAGACTTCATGCAGAAAGTCTCCCCAGTTGTTTGCAGTCTGACTCCTGAGTTCTTTCTCAACTGAAGATGCCTACTCCGAAGTGATCAGTGTTTTTATAATTGCAAGATTTGATGATCTTTACTCAGTCTGCATCCTTCTCAGTGTGCTTGCTATATATTACATTGTTGATCAATCTCTCCCCCAAGATACCCTTACCTTTTTTTTTTTTTGTAATTTTTGGTGACACTGCTTTCTCTTGATTTTTGTTTTCTCTGTTTGACTACTATTAACATCCTATTTCTGGGTGCTCGCCAAGGATCTGTCCTTTAGTTTTTTTTTTTTTACCCTATTCTTTCTCTTTCTACATTCTTTTTCTTGATAACCTTGTCAGCTTCCATGGATTTAACTATAATCTCTATGCAAATGATTCACAGTCATGAAGGAAATCAGGTATTCCAAGAGTCAGAGTATTTTAAGCATATGTGATAGCCAGTGAAAAGGTTCAAGGAATAGAAGATGGAAAATCCAAACAGTGAATGGTCCACTATGGTTGGGTCAAAAAGCATGGAAATGAAATTAATATATATTTCTAAAGAGCATTACATGCCAAAGAAAGGGACTGATATTTGATTTTTTGAGTTTATTGAATGGATGAGAGGGAGAGACAAAATCAGATCTGAATTTAGAAAAATTACTTTGGTGGCTACATGGAGATTTGAAAGTAGATGATCAAATGAGAAGGCAAAATAAATTTAGGGGTTTAATGTGTAAAAAAGCCTGGAAATGCAGAAAGGGTCCAGATTTTGGAGGATCCTGAGTTTCAGTCTAAGCTATATGAACATTATTCAGGAGGTAGTAGGGAGTCATCATTGCTTTCTGAGCAAAGGAATGATATAACAAGATTTATGCATAAAATACCATTTCTTCACATGTATAAATCTGGTTATATCCCTACTTTTCAGAATTATCTAATATCAATTTAAACATTCTATACATCAATCAAAATGATGTATTCTGTAGAACTATATTTTGTGTGTCCTCTCCACTCCATACTTTTGCTCATGTGTCTTTCCATGTCTGTACTCCCTGGTGCATACATAGGAGAAAATGCATTAATGAAATAATTTTAAATGAAAATTTTACCAGAAGGTGACATAAATAATATATTAATATAAAAATACAGTTTTTGTCATCTATTCTGAATTCATTTATTTAGCTGTTTGACTAGTGCAGCATGAAATCTGTCAATGAACTTTCCCCAATAATCTTGTTTTCATTTTGTAAATATTTATACTTTTTCTTTTCCATTAGAATGTGAATTCTTTGAGGGTAGGGATTCTTTCACTTTTGTCTTTATATCTATCCTCAGTTCCTAGAAGAATACCTGGCATGTTTTTAACAAATGCCTGTGCCTTGATTGATTGATCGATTGATTATCTCTACTTGGTTTCTCTCACATTTCTAGCTATACTTTTCGGTGTTTTCCTTTACTGCTCATTAATATTTCTATAATGAATGGATACCAGAACTCAAATTATGCAATTTGGTTGTAATTTTTTCTTCTTTTTCTGGAAGATTGAGTGGACAAGTAGTTTGAAAATAATGGTTTATACAAGGATTAGGGATTACTTATGGATTAGCACAGATTATAGACTTTACACTTTACAGTAAAAGCTCTGTAAACCAATGTTTCTAAGAGAAAAAAACTTGACAGTGGTGTCTTCATCAATTCCCTGAATCTTTATCAAGACTTTTCCATGTATAAGGAGCATGGCAGGCTGCTGGTGGACTACTTTGATCAATAAAATACAGTCCCTCACCTCAAGGAACATTCAAGTCTTTAGAGGGGAGATTGGCATACAACATATGTGTGTTACAAAATAGAATAGGACAAATAGTAGGAATTGGACAGTCAGACTGATATTGGAATTCAATGAAGTGATAAAGGAAATTTCAAGAGGAATGGTCATTTGGGTTAGCTCTAGATGGAAGAATAGGATTTGAAAAGAAGAATATCCAAAGGAAGAGAATTCTAATCAATCAGCCATTATAAAGATATTTGTTCTTAAATGATGACTTTATATTATTAACTGTCATAGATGCTGAGGATACAGATTAAAAATAGCAAAGACAGAGTCTGTTTTCAAGAAACTTACATTCAACTAGAAGGTAATCAACTCAGTTAGAAATAAATAAATATAGAAAATACACAAAATAAATATATGACTTGGGGTATACTGATTTGTACTTGGCAGTACATGGGACAATCATGAAAGACCTTTTCAAGTAGGTGGTACTTAGGATCAGCTTTAATCAATGTTAGAAGTTCCAGGAGGCTAATAAGAAGCTGCAGAGCACTTAAAAATTGTTGAACCTATTCAGAGCCCCACTAACATAAATATGCCTATTTTTCCTTATGTTCATTATTGCTTTTACCAATTTTCTGGGTTTGAGATAAAACTTCAGTTGTTTTCTACTTGTCATATTATTACTGTTTTGGAGTAACTTTTCAAATGGTTATTGATATTTTGTGTTACTTCCTCTGAAAACTACTTTAGTCTCATACATTCATGAAAATTTCCTATATATTATGGTCATCTGACTTTTATCAAAAATATTTGTTGTGGGGTGGTTAGATGATGCAGTAGATGAAGCATCATTCCTAGAGTTGGAGGACCTGAGTTCAAATTTGTCCTTAGACACTTAATAATTACCTAGCTGTCTGACCTTGGGCAACTCACTCAACTTCATTGCCTTACAAAAAAACAAACAAACAAACAAAAAGGTTTGTATTTTCCTCTAAACTTATACTTTCCCTTCTTTATCTGAGTGGCACTGATTTTGTTCTTGAAAAATTTTTAAATTTTATGAGGTTGAAATGAAGTATTTTCTCTTTTATGGACATATAGCCTTTATTAATAATTTGCACTCTTAGTGATGATTGTGAAAGGCATCTCCTTCCATTCTTTCATTTTCTAAAGTTGTGGTTTATTTTGGTTTAATATTCATTTGTTGGGGGTGGAGCCAAGATGGCAGTATGAAGGCAGAATTTCCCAAGAACTCTGACCCCCTCCAAACCCCCCAAAAACATAGGATGGCTCTAGCCAAAATTTAGTGGGGCAGAACCCACAGAAAGACTGAGTGATACATTTTCCTAGTCCAAGACAACTTAGAACTTCAGCAGAAAAGGTGTGCTTCACCAGGACCATGGGTTGGAAAAAAAAACCACTGTGCAGTCCAGCACAGCCCAGCTCAGCCCAGCCCAGCATATCCCAGAGATCACTGAGAACAGCTTGAAGGGGCAGGGAGACAACTATGCTGCACCTGGCGGAGTGTGGAGTGAGGAGAACTGGCCACAGAATCTGCAGCGAGAATCGGGAGAAAGCAGCCTGCCCCCCAGAAATGGTAAGGGAAGTCTGCAGAGATTTCTCTGCTTTCCCTGGAGTAAGACTCTCCTGTTTTCCTACACTCACATATTGCAGTTTGGGCTTCCATACTAAGATAGCCAGATGCCTCCTTATAGCCCCAGGGCAGAGGGCAGTGCTGTGGCCATCTACATATCAAAGCACAGGCTAAAGAGCATAAGACCTTGGAGGAATAAAGGTGCCAGTGGGCTGTTCCCCCCTCCAAAAAAATAAAACAACCCCCAAACCTTGGAAGTGCTGTAAATTAGTCTTGGGCTGAGGAAATGAGTAAACAGAAAAAGAAGGATCTGATCATAGAGAATTACTTTAGTCCCATGGAAGATCAAAACACATACTCAGATGACAACAAAATTGAAACTTCCATATCTAAAACCTCCAAGAGAAATAGAAAATGGGCTCAGGCTATGGATGAGCCCAAAAAAGACTTAGAAAAGCAATTAAGGGAGGTGGAGGAAAAATTGGGAGGAGAAATGAGAGCAATGCAGAAAAATCATGAAAACCAAATCAAAACCTTGTTGAAAGATTTATAAAAAATACTGAAAAAAATAAGTTAAAAACCAGTTTAAGCCTAATGGAAAAAACAAAACAAAAGGCAAATGAGGAGAAGAATGCTTTCAAAAGCAGAATTGGCCAGCTGGAAAAGAAGATTAAAAAAGCTCTCTGAAGAAAATAACTCCTTCAAATGCAAAATGGAACTAAAGGAAGCTGATGACTTTGCGAGAAATCAGGAAGAAAAAAAACTCTTCCCAAAAAGCCAAAATTAGAAGAAAATGTGAAATACCACATTGGAAAAACAACCGACCTTGAAAAGAGATCCAGAAGAAATAATTTAAAAATTATTGGACTATCTGAAAGCCATGACCAGAAGAGCCTAGACTTCATTTTTCAAGAAATAATACAGCAAAATTGCCCTGAGATCCTAGAAGCTGAGGGTAAAATAGAAATCAAGAGAATTCACCAGTCACGCCCTGAATGGAATCCCAAAAGAAAAACTTTCAGGAATATTATAGCCAAATTCCAAAACTCCCACATCAAAGAGAAAATTCTAAAAGCTGCCAGAAACAGACAATTGGACTACTGAGGCTCCATGGTCAGGATTACACAGCATTTGGCAGTATCTACATTAAGGACTCGAAGGGATTGGAATATGATATTCTGGAAGGCAAAAGATCTTGTTTTACAACCGAGAATCAACTACCCAGCAAAACTGCACATCCTCTTTCAGGGGAAAAGATGGACTTTCAATGAAACAGGGGACTTTCAAACTTTCCTATCGAGAAGAACAGAGCTGAACAAAAAAGTTTGATCTCCAAGTCCAGGACTCTGGTGAACCATAGAGGGAGTGGAAGAGAGGGACTAAATATGAGGAACTTGATGATGTTGAATTGTTTGTATTCCTGCATGGGAAGAAGATATTTATAACTCATATGAACTTTCTCATTTATAAGAGCAGTTAGAAGGGGCATATATAGACAGGACATAGGAAGGAGTGCAATATAATGGTATGATGTGGTAAAGGGATGGAGTCAATGGGCGATCGGGGAAAGTACTGGAAGGAAGGAAAATAAGAAGACGAAGAAGCTGAGAGATTTCACGTAAGAGTCAAAAAAAAAGCTTTTTCAATGGAGTGGGGGGGGGGAGGCAAGGGGGAATGAGTGAGCCTTTATTCTCATCAGAAATGGTTCAGGGAAGAAATGACATGCACACTTAATAGGGTGAGGAAATCTGTCTTGCCCTGGAGAAGGATGGGAGGAAAGGGACCAGATGAGGGAGAATGGGGGGGGGGGGGAAGAGAGGAATAGATGATAGAAGATAGGAAAGATTGAGGGAGAGGGTACTCAGATGCAACACACTTTTTGTACAGAGCCAGGATGAAAGGAGAGAGAGAATAGCATAAATGAGAGTGGGGAGAAATAGAGTGTAGGTAAAGCTAGTAATAGCAACTGAGGGAAAAAAATATTGAAGCAAGTTCTCTAGTGGAATTATGACAAAGAAAGCAACTCACCCCAGAGACAGAGCCATTGAAATCTGAACACAGATTGAAGTACATTTTTTTTTCCTCTCTCTCTCTCTCTCTATTCTTAAGGTTTCCCATCTTCTTGGAGGGGGGGGAGGGGGTTTATGTTTACTCTTATAACATTCAATTTACATCAATGTATGGCATGGAAACAATGTAGACACTGTCAGATAGCTTTGGGGGGGAGGGAAGGGAGGGAGGAGGACAGAAAAATCATAGAATTCAGAGCCTTGCAAAAAATGATGGGTACATATTACTATTGTATTTAATTGGAAAACAAATAAAATGTTAAAATGTTAAAAAAATTAAAAAAGAATGTAAAACTCAAAAAAATTATTCATTTGTTGTTTATTTTAGTATATGGTGCAAGTTGCTGGCCTAAATTTAGCTTCTGCCAGATTACTTTATCGTGCTCCTCTCATCAGTTTTGGATTTATTGAGCACTGGAACACTGAGTTGTTTCTTATTCTTGTTTCTGTAACTATCTCACTTTTCTATTTTCTAAGGACTTTATTATTTATAATTTCAGACATTGAAATAGTATGTTCTCTTAATTTCTCCTTTTTTCACTATTACCCCTGAGATTCTTTTGTTCCTGAAAATGAACGTAATTATTACTTTGTGCCATTGTATAAAGTAAACTTTTGGTAGTTTGACTAGTGTAGCACGAAACCTATAAATTAATTTAGGTAATGATGCCATTTTTATTATAATGATAGAACTCAAACATGATTACATGAATTATGAATATCACTACAGTTACTAGCTTTACTTTAACTTTGACAAATTTTATTGGTAATTGTATTAATATAGTTTGAATATATCCTGGTAAATTTAACTCCAGATATCTTGTGCATTTTGTTAGTTTGAATGGAATTCCTCTTTTTATCATTATATGATTTTTGTTTTTGCATTATTGAAGTGTTCATGATGTTCTTGGATTTATTTTTTATCCTGCAATTTAATGAAGCTAATAATTATCTCAATTAGTTTCTTCCTTGATTCTCTGGGGTTTTCTAAGTAAACCATCATGTTATCTGCAAATAGAAGTATTTGCCTTGATTTCTTTATTTTGCCATTGCTTTTATAAACATTTGAAGAACAGCATCAAGTAGTGCTGGGAAGACAGGTAATTTTTGTGAAAGCTTTCAGTATTTCTTTAATACAACATTTACAATATTTGGTTTTCAGGAATATATTTTTATCATATTAAATAAAAATTAAACTTTTGTGGGTTTGTTATGATGGTTATTCTTTTTCTATAAAGGTTGTACTAGATGACTACTGAAGATTCTTCCAGTTCTCAGAAACCTCGTTGATTCTGTGTAAATGGGGTCTTCTGTGCATATGAATTTTCAAGATTTAGCATAAATGAAGACTACAATTTTCCAAAGGTATGTTTTTGTTTTCCTCCTGTTGTTATTAATATATAGATATTTAAAAACATTGTTCTGATATTTAAAAAAATCATTCAACAGAGTGCCAATGGAGCACATGAATCAAACAAAAAGGCTTGAAGAGAACAATTTCAATAGAGAAATAGGTATGGAATTCATTACAGAATATTGAGTAATAAAAGGGTTTTGATTGCTTTCGTCTCAATATCACAGTCAAGAATAGTAGCAGAGCTGGTAAAACCAAGGCAATAGCATGAATCTATGTATATGGACCAAAGCCAGTGGGTAGGTAGCATTTACATGTAAGTAACCTTGAATGATCAGTAAAGTTTTGTATGAGTAGCCAGAAGTGGAAGATGAAAAAATGATACTTGTTGATATGGGCTCATAGGGTCATAGATTCAGACCTCAGAAACCATTCAGTTCAGTGGATCAGCATTCATGAGCTTGGACAGACTCAGGTAGATAGTAGAAGACAGAAGGCCCTGGTATGTCATGATCATGGACTTGACTGAACAACTGAGTAGCAATAATATGGGAACTATTAGCAAATTTACTTGGGCATAAAAAGTAGTTCAGATTCTAGTAAATTTCTAGAGATTACAGTATGATGTGATTTCATTATTTGGAAATCTATGGGAAATTTCCTTTACTTATGGGGGTTTGTGCAAATCAATCTGACATTCTACTCTATGGGAAAGAAATTTGAAGTCTCTTATATGTCCTTATCTTATGTGTGCTGTGGTTATTCTTGGTACTTCATGAAGTACCAAGAATTGGAAGGGACTTTAGAAGTAGATTATTTCAATCTGTGAGGAAACTGTGACTCTGAGACATTAAATAATTTGCCTAAGGTAAGAGAACTACAATTCAAACCTAGTTCTTCTGACATCATACTCAATAATCCTGCTACAGCATTGTGTTGCCTCTAATCTTTATATGTGCATCATATAAGCAAATTAAAGTAAATTTTATAATAGAAAAAAAGCCAATAAAAGCTGAAAACTATTTAGGTGTTTTAGGGAGATGACTGAATGAACTGTGACATAATAGAATGCTATAATGTAGTTCAGAGTGATAAATTTGAGGAATATAAAGAAATATGAAAAAGTGAATAAAATTATACAAAGCAAAGAAAGAAAAACCAATAGATATTGACTTGCTACTTAAAAAGAAAATGTTTACAAATTGAATAACAAACATTGAAATGAAAAGGGAATGCAGATGGAGTAATTGATGATAAATATGTATATATTGACATTCATTTATTTAAATGAAAAGTTTAAAAATATAGTAAACTAATTTATTGTTCTTTAAAATTAAATTTCTAAGTTCCTTTTCAAGCCTACTGAGTTATTATCTTAAGTAGGTGGTAGTTTTTGTTTTATTTGTTTCTATGTTAATTTGACTTGAGGATAAAAGAATTGGTTAAAGAAATTTTAGTGTGTCTAATACTATAATAATTATCCTAACATCCATAGTGTTAGTGGTTATTATAGTGTTGGTGATAGGTTCTGCCTTCCTAGAGATAGGTGGGTATGGATAGACAGTTCATTTGGAAAGAGGAGGTGTTCTTCACCTTCCCAGTAAAGGTGAGTCTGTGAAAATAAGGGTTGTCCAAAAAGCTAATGAGCTGCATCTCTGTGATGGCAATTGTCTGAGACTATCCAGTCAGCCTTGGTAGCTCCAGATGTAAAAGTCCAGGTGTTTGAGAGTTACAGTTTTAATACTTTCAAGATCAGATGTATGGCATAAAAAGAAAGAGAAAAGTAGGACTAGAGCAGGGCAGCATGGATTGAGGATATATTTTTTAAAAATTTAAGTATAATTAATCCAGGACCTAGATGAGTCAGAAGAGAAGATGGAGGGATAACTTTTGGTAAATAGAGAGACCAGTCCTTCGGACAACTTAAAAATGAAGGAGAAGACAGGCAAGGATATAAATATGTATTGAAGAATAGGAGATCAGCATTACCATCATCCTATTCATTGCATTTATAGAGTACTTTAAGGTTTACAAAGCCCTTTGCATAGATGTCTCATTTTAACCTTATAACAAACCTAGGGGCAGCTAAGTGGTGTGATGAATAGAGTACCAGTTCTGGAGTCATGAGCACCTAAGCTCAAATTTGGCCTCAGTCACTTAATAATTGCCTAGCTGTATGACCTTGGGCAAGTCACTTAGCCCCATTGCCTAAAATAAAAAAAAAAATAGCAAACCTATAAGGTTGGTACCATTATTATTTAAATTTCCCCAATGAGGAAACTAAAGCTGAGAAAGGTTGAGTTGATCACCCAAGTCTTAAAAAATAGAAGACAAGAACATCTACTGAGAATGTAGCAAGGGGCAGCTAGGTAGCCCAGTGGATAAAGCACCAGCCCTGGAGTCAGGGGTACCCGGGTTCAAATCCGGTCTCAGACACTTAATAATTACCTAGCTGTGTGGCCTTGGGCAAGCCACTTAACCCCATTTGCCTTGCAAAAAAAAAAAACCTAAAAAAAGAGAGAGAATGTAGCAGAATTTTGTCTAGAGGATCTGGAAAAATGGAGGAGTGCTTTCTTTTTTGTCAAACAATGAACTTGGAATTCCCAGACTTGGGAAGGACTAAAAGAGAAGATAGTTCATAGTACCTAATTTCCAAAGTCTGATTAGAGAGTTTTAAGAAGGAGTTGGGTTTAAGGATTTTTTTAATGGAATAATTTGCTATTTTTAGGTGTTTTTGTTGTTTAGTTATTTATCATTTGTATCCAACTCATTGTGACTTCTTTTTGGAATTTTCTTGGCAATGATGCTGCTATAGTTTCCCATTTATTTTACTCTAGCTCATTTTACAGATGAGGAACTGAAGCAAACAGCCTTAAATGACTTGCCCAGAATTACCTACCTAGCCAGATTTGAGCTCAAGTCTTTTTGAATCCAGGCCTGTCTCTTTATCTACTATGCCATTTAATAGTCCATTTTGTACTGCCAATAATAGAAAAGAGATTTTGAACTGTGTCTCTAAGAGTGATAATTTATTTACCCTGAATCACTGAACCACCTACACTCTCTTACCCAGTTTACCATTGTGTCCTGGGAAGTACTCTGCTAAGACAGCCAGTTGCTTTAAGGGTGGATCCACATAGGATCTGAACTCATGGCAAAGTGGGGCAATTTGCTCTCTTGTTTCAAAATTTTCTGTGCAATCAAAGCAAACTTGTCAAAGTGCTTAGAAGCCACAGTTGTAGGCACCAGAGTAAGATATACATCTACTGATTTAAGTATCTCGCAATGATTTGAAAATAGAACTGTGACTGCACATTCCAAGGCCTCTTACTTCATAGAACAACTAGAATTTCTAAAAGGTCTATAGTGACTGTTGTTGTTTTATATTATTTAAATGAGCAAGTGTCCTAGTTTCACGAGGAAAGAAATTTTCATCAAATTTATTGCACATCTGTTTAAAGAATATGTGACAACAGTATGCATAAATCTCCAATCAAAATATTACAGAATGAGCCAATTTCATGATATTAAAAATGTATGGCAAGGCACAATGTGCTGAAAATGTGAAGTTGCCATGTGCCTTTTCTGCTCCACTTGTATTGGACTATTTTGCCTCAAATTAAATTTTGTGCAAAAATATACTGGAGGAAAAAAGGAGTTAAACTTGGCTCTAAACAATTAAGCTGATGGTTGTAAAAGTCTGTCTGTGTAATATGCCGACATCGCAAATATATTTTTATAGCAAGGGGATTTTTTTAGAGGTAGTATCTTACACAGATTTTGAAACATTTAAATTATATGTGACATTACACATAATAATGCTTTATGAGTACTGGATAATGTCCTAATATAAGAAAATTCAAAAAACTCCTTATACTTAGAAATCTTAGAATGTTTTATAAACATGTTCCCCTGATTTTTAGTTTAATTGGGTAAACTGAACTTATGGAAAGATTCTTTTAGTATTTCAGTTGATCCAACTGGTATCTACTGTAAGATAAAGGAAAGACCACTGGACTTTGAATAAGGAGAAATCTGAGTTCACATTTGCTGTGAGATTGAGAACTACTCAATCTTTCTGAGCCTCAGTTTTCTTTTCTGTAAAATGGGGATAATTATACCCATAGTTTCTATTTTGCAGAGTTATTAAGAAAATGAGATAATACATGAAAAAGCACTTTGAAAACTCTAAAGTAGCATATAAATTTCAGCTATCTTTAGCTCTCTTGTGAAGCCCAATATCATCCTTCCCCATTCAAAAAGGCATTCATTATATCATCTCAGTTTACTGATTGAACATCTAGTTAGTTGAATGCCATGCTGTATGAGGGTCAAGCAAAGAGAACACTCATGGGACTTTCACTCTCCATAGCCACAGAGATGGATGACCTAGTTTTGTTCCTATATTTCCTCTCTCCCTACCTTCCCTCCTTCCTTTCCTCCCTTCCTTTCCTCCATCCTTCCTCCCTCCCTTCCTCCTCCCCCATTTCCTCCTTCCTCCATTTCTTCCTTTCCTCTCTCCTTCCTTCCTTCCTTCCTAAATCCCTGTTTGTTATCTTTCATGTAGCTTTTCAGTATGAACAATTAAACTTCAGAAATTGCCAAATGCTGCAAATCAGTACTTAATTTATTATTTGTGTGACTAGACTTAAGAAAGCAATGGAGAAAATGTTAACAGATTAAACTCAGAAGCACATCAGGTGGGTTTTAGGAAAGCCACTTGTTACACACTTAGCAAAACACCCCTAGATTGCATTTATCTTGCCTGACTCTAGAAGGGAGCATTAAGATCAATGGGTATATGTCATAAATAAGAAGTTTTAAGCTCAATATGAAGAAATACTTTCTAAAAATAGAGCTATCCAACAGTGCCTTAGACAGTCGTGGGCATTGTTGGATTCCTCCACCTGGGAGTTTTCAGGGAGAAGTTGATTGGATTATGATGAGGATGTTGTAATGTCTTAGTCAGATATTGATGGACTGGACAGCCCCTAGAATACTATGATTCTTTTACTTTTTCTTCCAAATATTTATTGAATGTTTATTTAACATCTGAGGGATATAACGATGAATATATAACACTGATATCCCTTGAAGGTCTATTTGGGCCAGTGGCATTGCAGCTGATTCCTCTCCCCAGAGGGCCCCTCTGCTCGCATCCATATATGTGATCTAGCTCAGATTCATTCCTTGGGGATCCTGGTCTAAAATGAGGAGGGCACTAGGCTAGGCTACCTCTCCCATTATGTGGATCCTACATAGAGGTGCTCTGGGGGAAAACTGTTAAAGACCCAGGTTATCAGGTTTAGGTTATCCCCCCAAAGGGGGATGCAGAAAAAGAACTCAGCATATAATTAAATCCAGACATAGGTCAGGTGCTTATTTTCTTTACACAATAACTTTGCTAACCCTAAAAGTCCAAGATATATCAATAGATCTTCTTAAAACAGGATACAGTAACAACTTAAAGTGACTATTACTATCCACTGAAATAGATATTGAAATGTCACCAAAACATAAAGCAGTTTTCAAGGCAGCTGACTGACAGTTTTATCCTTTACTTTGGTTCTATACCATCATCCTTAAAATTCATGTCTTCTGGTTAGCCAAACCAGGAACTTGTTTTCCTTTCTTTGGATTCATCTTCTCTGATCAAGAAGCTCCCCTAGTTGCCAGTCATCCTTACTCAATGCAATCTAGACTTTTGGACAACCTTTATTTAACTAGGAGCAATCATAATACCAGGTTGGGAAGAGTTAGGACATTATCTTTTCAGTAGTGGAAGTCTGAGAGTTATATGAGGCTTGAAGGTGGTGTAGAGAATTATGAATGTAGCAGAAACAAAATCTATGGTCTTTAATTGCTATTAAAAATCAGGATATCTTATTAAAGGTGTGGAAAGGTCTTTACTTTTGAGATGTAAATTGACTCTTATTATTTCATTGTTTAATGTAAAATTTATATCCTATCTCCTCATTTCCAACCCCAAGTCTTCAACCCTCTACCTGATTCTGGTCATGTAAGAGAGAAGGGAGTTCCCCTTTTGTGCTCAGTGCTCAGATAAGGGTCAAGGCCATAAAACCTGAACTGGACCTCCACTCAAGGTCATCTCTCTCTCTCTCTCTCTCTCTCTCTCTCTCTCTGGTCCTGTGGGCTTTCTCTGATTGTCTTTCCTTATCTCCCTTTTGCTGCCTCCGCCTCAGGCTCTACCAAGTAATACCAAGTAACCATGCCTAGCTTTTTGTTATTCATTCTGTCTTAAGTGCTTGTTGATCCTTCAGGAGGAAAATTTTCTTTAACTTGTTTACTTTGTTATATTTCATAATAAAATCCTGAGCAGTTTTAACATCCCAGAGAAAGCATACTAATTCGTCCATCCTTCAGTGACCCCCAAATTCCTATATTTATCTGGTTATCCCAGATCCCATTGGCAATAAAGGGTCAGAAGGAGAGAGTCTAATAGAAGTTATGTTTCCTTTTTACTAACTCACCATATTTTCTCCCTCCTCTCTCCTTTACTATTCCAGTCCTCTCACAAGTTAGGAGGGACCACTAGATATTTTTCACATCATATCAAGGTGACAAATTCTTTCAATTCTCAACCACCACATCTCTGGAGAATTTGGAAGTTTCTAGAGAGTCTGCAGGAAGGAAAACTTATATTTAGATAGTTGAATCCAAGAAAGCTTCATGGAACTAATGACATTTTAACTAGATCTAGAAATATGACTATGGTGTGGTGGGCATAGAATTGGAATAAGGCAATCCAAGTTGCAGTAACAGCTTTACCAAAGGCACAGAAATAGGAGAACACAGGGTGATTAGGACCAATAAGCTTATTAAGGAGTTGCAAAAATCAAAGGTAGATATGTTGTTTGGGTGCCATGCATGGAGTTAATACTGTGAGAGTTAGATTCTCTGTTATCCTTCACTCATCATACATGTCTTTAATGATAATCTAGCTAATAGCCTCTTTTACTTCAGAAAAAAATTAGTTTTGAATGCTGAAAGCTCACAAGACGTCTTGAGATTTACTGACTAGATTTCTTTCTTAAGGATTATGCCTTAAATCTAAATAACTCTGGCTCTCATCCATTGATCAACAATCTACCAAGCTCCATTGGTCATTGTTTGGACCCTGGTTGACTTAGAATGAATGTAAATAGCAATTGTACCTATTTTGTCCAGAAACCTTCAGAGTCTTCCCCCTCCCCTTCCTCATATTGATTTTTTTTTTTTTTTGATTAGGTAAAAGAGACCATTCTTTGCATCATTTCTTGCCTATCCTTGATCACTGAATGGGTATTACCTCAGTCAAATTGAGGTCTGTTAAAAGATCTCAGCCTACAAAGGTCAAGGTCTCTTATTATAATCCAGGGCCATCAACAGTTGTCCTGATTTGTATCTTGCCATTGAACCCAGATGGCTTCAGAGGAGAAAGTAAGACCGATGACTTTGCATCACTTAAATATAATTCCTTTCATGTCAAAGCATCATTTCCCTAATGTCCTGGTCCTCTTTCAAAATGAAGAATAAACAACAATAACTAATACTACATATGGTGATAATATGGGGATATTCCGCAGCCTCCTCATCTCTATTGCTCACCTTTTCTCTGACCTACAAATTTGATTTATTTCTGATATCATGGAGTTCTATGATTCACAGACACATAGTATTTTGGGGAATATTGATATTATTGTAGAAAGAATATTGAACTTGGTGCTAAGTGGGCAGGAGATTAAATCCAAGCTCTACAATCTTTGTGACCCTGACCAAGTCATGGCATCTGGTTATGCAATCATTTTCTCATCTGAAAAATGAAAAGACTGAACTAAATGACTTTTACAATTTCTTCAATCTCAAAATTCATGCTTATACAATATTAAAAAGATATTTTGGATGCCAAAAATAGGATTTGACTCAGTAAGTATGCTATGATTTGGACACAATGCATTTTTCGACCATTTTTATTTTTTTCATGGGGCTAAATTAATTCGTTTGAAAAATATTCTCATTGAAGAAATCTGATGGTGTTTTATCACAGTGAAAGCAATACAAACCTGAGTATTTAGAAATTTTTCATCAATAGAAAATCTAGTCAGATTCTCTGAAGTTCATCTTCCATGATACTAGTGGACTGCTTAATAAATAAATGCTTGGCTTGTACTCTAGTTGATGGTGTTATTCCAGTTAATGAAATGTTGAAGAAAAACATTCTCATTGCCACATCTGTAAAGAAGCCTTTATGATTTAAATTTTTTTTCATATTAAAAAAATTCTTTCCAAGACTTCTAAAACAGCTGCTGAAAGTATTTACAGAACTTTCCCATCAGACCAGAGACTCCCTGATGCATTTCTCCAAATCTTTTAGAATGTGCTTTAGAATCAACATTAAAAAAATGTTCTTAAAAAATCTGAGCCAAGAGAAATGCCTATGGAATAACATAGTTAAAGTTTAATGAGGATCTGTTTGCTTTCTATACCAAAACCAAATCAAACCAAACTAAACCAAAATGAGCACCAATGAATGAATTTTTAGTTTTATCCAATGAGTTAAACTTTTGGTACAAGATACTAGGAATCAGGTTTGTTGCCATTTTGTCATTTTTGCATTAATACATCTTAAGAATGCTTTATGTCAAAGAAATAGGCATATCAACATCCAAGCACAGCTTTGTTGACTATTCAATGAAACAGTATATATATATATATATATATATATATATATATGTCTTTGTCCTTCTCTACCTCCATTTCCACATATTTTATTAAAAACTCTGAAAGAAGGGAGGCTGAAACATCACTTTATGTTTTCTGTTTTAAACAGTACAGAGTCCTTAAGTAACAGATATTAGTCCTAGTGTGAAATAGATTGGGGGAAGGGGGAGGGATTGATTGAGAAATCTGAGATTATTTTGACAAGTTTTCTAATCATTTGGATAATATTTCAGAGAGGAAACCTTTATCTAGAGGCATCTGAGTGACATCTTTCCTTGGAGAGTATAAGCATGCTTTCTGGTCCCTTGCTGAGAGAATACAATACCCCTGATTGCTTTCCAGTGATTGTTGCTGCCTCCAAAGTGATTGATTAGCTGGGATTCAGGAGGATGGACTTTTGCTGAAAGAACTGTCCCACTCTGTAATGGATAAGAAATCAAGATCAGGAACTACCAGTTCACACTCTTTTGAGTATCCTTTAGACTTCTGTTTTTCAGAATACAGACTAATTAACTAGCCAGCCAGACCTGTTCCTAGGGGGAGGGAAGCCTCTGCCTGTTCTTAGTCTTTTCCATAAGGAAATCAGGACTCCTTTGAAGCAAAGTCAGGGACTTGAGAAGTGGTCCTGCCATTGTCCTTTCATCCAATTTTCTTGAAGGTGACCCTAGTCATGGGGAAGCAATCAGCAAGGTGCCTAGGAGCATGCCCATATTCTTGATGGCTAGGTACTCCTCAAATACATCTAAATAATGATTTATAATATAATTTCACCATAGCAAGTAGAGTTCTCATTTAAAAAATAAGGGATTTGGAGTAGAACCATTCTGAGGTCACTTCAAATTGTATCTCTGATCCAATGATCAGCTCTCTTTAGACTAGTGAAAACAAATTTAAATTTAATATGTGTGTGTGTGTGTGTGTGTGTGTGTGTTATATTGAGACAGAGGAATTAAGAAAACAAGAACTATTAAATAATGTCAGACATTTATGTAACTTTCCTGTGATACTTAGGAGGGACAACTTCATTGTTATTGACATGCAATAAAAGTGAATAATTTTATTCTAAGTATTTTAAAAAAATCATAAAGCTATTTGAATAATAAAATAAAATATATCTCTTCCATGAGAGTGTAGGCCAGCATCGCTCCAATTTGTACAGATGATCTATATAAAATTGTTGCTATTTTATAGATTTCTGACATAAGGTATTGGGACAATCTGCTAGTATTTTTATCAGATTCTTTCAAGTTTGCAGAGTAGAAGAGTGACCAACATTGCAATGAGATATTCTTTGATCTAGCCCACAAGGAGATTAACAGCACAGTCTTTATTATCTATATTTCCACATGATTTCTTATAGCTCATATAATCCTCTAGAATTGAGTCTGCCATCTTTTTGACAGCAAGACAGAACAGCTGTTTGGATTTGGTGAATTAGTTCATTATAAAGAAGCCATGATTTCAGCTCTTAGTACATCTTAATTTTAAATTCAACAGTTCTGTTGAATGTTTCTTCACTTTTGACTGTTAGGTCTTCTCAGACTGTCTTCTCTGGAAGTGGTTGAGGAGTCTCACCAATACTATTTTTTTGCCCAATTCTAGTATTTTTTATTTTACTCTGATATCTTTGTTATTGACAAGATGTCTTCTTTCCCAGACCTGCATCTTCCCTCTTATATTTAACCTCCACCTGACTCAGTTTCCCCAACTGTCCTGACAATAATGAACTCACCTCATGGTTTGTTGTGAAGATTATAATGAGATATTTATAAAGTAATTAGCACAGAGTCTGTACACTTAAGAGGAGGCATTTAATAAAAGCTGTATCCTTTTTTTCCTTGGGAACAGGGTTTGTTCTACTTTCTATTAGATTGTAAGCTCCTTGAGGGCGGGGACTATCTTTTGCCTTTCTTTGTATATAACGGAATCCTCAACTTGTTTGATATAATGGAGTCCTCAATTTGCTTGAATCCATTCACAACTATGCTTATTTCAGGAATTCCCTTGAATGTTCCTTTATGGAAATTTTTATGCATTTTCCTTCACAGAAGAGAGGGTCATGAAAAGACCACACACATTTAGCCTTTTTAGGCTTTGGAGCCATGTATAGACTTAACATCTCCTGAAGTGTTTTTCTTCTCCCTTTCATTTTCCTTTAGCCTCCTCCTATCCAGGTCAAATATGGCCAGGTTCACACAATGGCATTCTCGGTTACTGACAACACCATTGCACCAAGACCATGAAACCCCAATTCTCTTCTTCTAGGTGAATACATATGATGATGCCTGCCCACTACCCCAATACACACACACACACACACACACACACACACACATACACACACATATATATATATAATATATATATATATTATATATATATATACAATGACTCTGTTTTCATTTCCTATTGACCTTCCCTTTCTTTTCCTCCAGACCATCACAGCTCTGATCCTTGGGCTTGCAATCCCACTCTATCTAATACAATTGTTTAAAAAAATACTTTATTGGGACATCTAGGTGGCACAGTGAATAGAGCACTGACTTTGGAGTAAGGAGAAGCTGAGTTCAAATGTGGCTTCAGATACTTAATACTTAGTTGTGTGACCTTGGGAAGTCACTTAACCCCATTTCCTTGCAAAAACCAAAAAAAAAATATTTATTTTTTTTCTAACTACTTGCAAAGATGGTTTTCAATAATCATTTCTGGTAAAGTTTTCAGTTTCACATTTTCTTCCTCCCTCTTTCCCTTCCCTCCTCTCTCCCCTGGACAGAAAGTAATCTAATATAGGTTTATACATACACAACTAGATTAAACATATATCCATATTAATCATATTGTAAAAGAAGAATTATATCAAAAAGGGAAAAACTGGAGGGGGAAATATTATAAGACAACTTTTAAAAATTGAAGATTATCTAATACAATTTTAACATATTTGGAGATAGTCCTTGTTTGGAAAAAACCTTTGGAACTATATTAAATTTAATGAAATTAATTTATTTTAAAATTTTCAACTGTGTAGCAACATATTTTACTATAAAATGACATAAAAAGATGCTTCTTGCCAAATACACATATATACATACATTTTTGAACTTGAACGACATGTTTCAGATGTTAGCTCATCTTGGAACTTCTTTCAGTGACTGGGCCTCCTTATCCTGGATTATCTAGCTCTCTTGGTCTTCTCACCCTACTACATCCCTTCATCTGGAGGTTCCGTTTTCCTATTACTTGTTCCTTCCAGGGTCTCCAGTTTTGGAAGGTTCCTAGACAGCCAAATTTCATTCTCTTTCCTGCTCTGCCTGACTTTTGGGCTTTCAAAATCATATCTTAGCTGTTGTCTCAGCACCTTATTCAGAACCTTCAGTGGTCCTCTAATTCTGGAAGAGCCACCTTCCAGGCTTGTCTCCTTGTTTCATTCTTTCTGGGGCTTCCATTTTGTGGAGATCAGACCTATCAACCTTCATTGTGTTCTCATTTGTGCTCCTGACTTTTTGGACTTCAAAACCATGCATCTACTCAGGCTATCCTTATCTCTCTCTACAACTAGGTTTTCAGTTTTCTTCCCTTAAAATGAAAAGTTCTTGAAGACAAGGACCATCTCTTTTTTGCTGTATTTCTATCTTTCATCCTTAGCATATTGCCTAGTTCAGACCAAGCTTTAATAAATGACGGTAGCTTTCCTTTACTTTACAGCTATTACACAGACCTACAAAAATAATTTTGAATTCTGGGGCAAATGGGATAAAATATACCTAGAAAATCAGAGATAGATCTGGGCAGAGGAATGGATTGATAAGACATCAAAAGTCATGCCCCATGACTGAGAAAAGAGATGTCCTAGGGTCAGGATTTGTGGGATCAGGTTGGGACCCAGTTGAGGAAGTATTCCCTAGCATTCTAGGGGAAGGACCTTGAGATTTTAATTTAACATTCCTCTAATTTTTTCATGAAATAGGTTTTTCTAAGTTTCTGAAAGATTTTAAGTGCTTGGTTCAAAGCCCCATTTGCCCCATCTTATTTATGACTCCGTGTACATCTCACCAACAGTCCTTTATTGTATCTGGTAAAAGTGGAAAAAACAAACAGACCAACAAAGTAATGACACTTTGAAGTCATTACTTTAAAGGAAAGCCAAAGATGGAAAGGTTTTTGATTTTTCTGGATTCAGAAGTCAGTGTAAGTAAGTGTAGTAGGTCTTTGAGTTTGGCTATCCTTCCAGTAAAAACTTTGAGACTTTTGGATATTGTGAGATGAATGTGAGAAGAGATTTTTTAAAAAAGAAGAAAAATACACTGAAAAATGATACATAGTTATTGACCGGCATGCTTTGGAAAGTATGAGGCTTCCAGGTGAGGTTACTAGTTCTGATGAGATAACAACTCAAAAAAAGCCTATAAGACCTCCAATTTCAAATGGAAAAGGACAATCATCAGCATACTATATATGTTGCATGTCTTTTTGACAGGATAATTTGGGAGGCGGTATCTCTGGATAATTTTCTTTGAAAAGATTAAATGAGTGTCTATCTAAAAATCCCTCAAACTTGCTTGTGGAAATCTTCAACCAGAGATGAATTCCATGGCATGGATGAGCATTTTACTTCACAATTAAATGTGCCAGAACTGAAGAGAAAAGATGGAAGCAATGAAGGAAAGAAGGGAGGAAGGAAAAAGGGAAGGAAACAAACAAGGAGGGAAGGAAAGGAAAGGAAATGAAGTAAGTAAGGAATGAAAGAAGGAAAAAAGGAACAAAGGAAAAGAAAAAAGAGAGAAAGGGGAAAGGAAGAAAGGAAAGGAGGGAGGGAGAGAGAATAGGAAAATAAGGAAGAAAGGAAACAAATCTTTATTAAGCACAGTGTCAAGACATTGAGAAACACAACAAAATTTTATATTTTATTAATACTTCCATCTTGTCTCCAATTTAAAGCTGAGGAAAAATGAATCAATCAAAGGCTTACTTAACTTGGGGTCATACAGCTATCAAATGAGACTGGACTTGAACTTAGGGTTTCCTGAGTCCAGTTTTCTATCCATTGAGTCACCTTGATGCTGAAAAATGTGTGGTAATGATGCCTTACTTATCCGTTAGCTGCAGTCAGCTTGTGGTTGGCTTTGAATTCCAGGTTAAGTAGTTTTTTTTAAAAATTCATTCATTCATTCATTCGATTTATTTATTTATTTTAAACATTTGCACATGCATATTTTCAAGTTACAAAATTTCCTTATACCCTCCCTTTCCACCCCACTTCAGCAGTGAACAAGTCAGGTTAGCATTGTACATATATATTTTCATAAAAATGTTTACAGTTTAATATTCGTTTTTTTTCAGTATGATGAATTAGGATTAAAAGAAAGAGATAATTTTTATAAAGTGTTCATCAGATTCTGAAGGGGTGTGTGTGTGTGTGTGTGTGTATGTGTTTTGGTTTATTTTTCTTCCTCTGGATAGGGAAAACATAGTCTATAGCCAGTCTGATACAATTGTCTTAGGTCTCTGAACTGCTGAGAGGTGAGTAGTTTTTTTAATGTCTTTGTATTCATTTCTAGAAAAATGTGGACAGCAGACCCTTAGTTCAAGACATTAAATTATTGTTTTAATGAGAAATTTAGAATTTATATACATCAATTTATCATCTATTGAATATTGAGGAAAACTCTCTGGTCCTCAGTTCCCCCCCCTTTCAAATGAAGGGGCTGAATTAACCTCTAAACTCCTTTCCAGTTATATAGCTTTCTTTTTTTATTCTGTGAAACAGAGACCAGATGATGTGATCTATATATAAGGACACACAAATAACAGGTAGTTTGGGAATATTTGGCCCCAGGTTGTCTGGCTCTAAACCCACTGGCCTCTTCAGACTCTCTGTCCTGATAGTGACTACTTCCTAAGGAAAACTATTATAAGGCTCAGATGTGGTGGTCTTGATTTGCTCATTGAGGTAGTTAGAGGACTTTCATCAATAAAAAGTTAGAATGTTTTTGGGGGGCTGAGGAGATTATGTTGAGGTATATTGTTTTTTATATCTAGGCCTCTGACACAGGAATTTAAGCTCCCTTGTCTGCAGAAATCAGCTTAAAGGAGATAGGTGCTGGGGAGGAAAGACTGAAAAATCTTAATCCCCTACAATCCCTACATTACTGTGTTTCAGCAAATATTTTGCAAAAGGATTTTCAGGATGAACTTCAAACAGTGAGTGGTTTAGTTCAACTGCTCAAAGAGTTTCACAATTTTATTTTTTTTTAAGGGTATAAGGAAAATGAACATTGTTTTAGCTGACATTTAAACCTCTTTCCTCCTCTACAAGCTTGTTACACTGCTTCACATATTCTGGTTGGACACGCTTCCCTGAAGATGAAGAAAAGGATATTTATAGCACAGGAGGCCTGTAATATGGAAAGCTGGTACCTGTCAGTTTGAGGTTATATAAGAATCTAATAATAGAAACCAATATCTTGGGCCAACCTGAGTAAGCACCTTTGTGAGTGAGCAACAAAAGTCCAGTTAGGGTTGGACAAGGAATGATCCAAAATTGCAATCTATGTAGCCTAATCTTTTACCTATGAACAAATGCTATAAATCTATAAGGAATCCCTCAAAACCTGTATTTGGTCCCCTGGATGAGAGAAAAATAAACTGCTATAAAAACCAAGCATTTGAACCAAGGTCAATCCTAAAGCTATCATTCCTTAGATGATAAGAAACTGAATGTCCCTAAAGGGTAATTATCTTTTAAGATGAATTGGGGGAGGCAGCTTGGATAGAATGCTGGACTTAGAATCAGGAAGATCTGAGTAGAAATCTTTACTCAGACATTTCTTTATTTATTTGACCCTAGGCAAGTTACTTCAGTTTTTCTTCTGTAAAATGGGACTCAAGATAATACCTAAAGTGACCCTGAAAAAGTCACTTGATTTCCTTAGGTCTCAGTTTCCTTATCTGTATGAAGTTGAGACTTGCTTTGCATATTGCCCAGGGTCACACATTAAGTATCTAAGCGTGGATTTGAATTCAGGTCTTCCTGACTCCAGGTTCACTAACTCATTCCCTCAGGGATACATAGCACATTCTTAATAAATGCTTTTAAAATCTAAATCTAAAAAATCTCTATATCCTTTAAGTTTCACAGAGTTATTTATAGATAATATATATATATATATATATATATATATATATATATATATATATATTGCTCCTAAGGTCCATTCAAGTTCCAAATATGTGATCTTATGCTTTAACAAACCTTTAATTTGCTTGGAAAATAACCATTTTAAATTCTTATTATTGTTGAAAATAAATTAGGTATTTTTTCCCTTATATGTTATGAAAAGAAAGGCAGTGTGACATAGTAGATAGAAAGCTAGCCTTCGAGTTAGGAAAAGCTGTGTTTCAAGTCTTAATTTTCATATGAATAATTGTGAGACCTTGGATAAATCACTTACCCTCTTAGGGTCTCAATGCAACTTTCTAAGGCTTCTAATTTCAATCAAGTAGTTGCCCTGCATCAGTGGAGGGAATTTCTATACTGGGAGATCTTAACACTAACGTGATCATGAATCTGGACCATATGGAAATAAGCAAAGAAAACAAATCTCTTTAAGCAGATAGACTATAAAAGTTATCTACCTCAATGGTCTCAAGGTGCATATCTATTATAAGTTTACTACTCACTGTAAAAATGTTCAGGCACTGTTTATTTAGCAAGTCTAAAGAAAATTATTAGGTAATATGGAATTCTGGGCTTCTTCAAGGACACTTAGATATCATTTATTCTAACTTTATAGTTTAATTGTCTTATTAGAAATGAGAAAAATTTAGACCTGGAAAATCAAAATAGCTTTCCCCAAAGTCCCTCAGATAGAAAGAGTCAAAGGACTTCAAATTCAGTTCTTCTGGCAAGAATCCAGACTTCATTTTATGTCACCCAAGATGAAGCTGTTACAGAAGACTTGGAGATCTTTAAATTATGCTCTCCTCTACCTTTTGTCTTTTTCTTTTTTTTCTTACCTAACCCTAATCATTGAATGGACATTTCCTCAGTTCAACTGAGACCTGTGAAAGACCTTAGCTTAAAATGGCCAAAGCCTCTCATTGCATTCAAGGTATTCAAGGCACTGGACCCAGGTGACTCTGGAGGAGAAAGTGAGACTGAAGACTTTTGCACAACCCTGCTTCACTTAAATCCATTTTACTTGCAAGTCAAGACATCATTTTTCTGATGCTCTTGGAGAATGAAAGACAAATAATACCTCTGTCCATCATAATGGGTGGAGAGTATATGCTTCTCTTTAGGATAGTATAGGCAACATAGTGACAAATACTTGGGCCCTGAGTAAGACTGGACAATGAAAGAAAACACCCACACACACAGTATTTATCCTGATAGGGTTATTATGATGAGCAAAAAAGATAATGCATTTAATGTGTTTGTAAGTCATTAAAACATCATATAAAGCTAATATGACTACTATTCATAACATGAAAGGATAAATTTTTATTTAAAATGGAAAAGAATAGTTAACTGACTTTACAAAATAATTATTGAAATATAGAAGAAAAATACAATTTAAAACCAATAAATTAACACAGTTCACTGTCTTCTAAACTTAACCTGTAGTCAATTTTCTTTGACCTAGTCTCTTTTACAAAGCCTCTTCATAGTTCTTTTAAAAAAAGCTGGTCTATTTATAATTTCAGGCTAATAATTCTAGATAATCACAACTCTGTTAAAAACCATGAGGTCAGCAATGCCATGGTTAACTTCCAGATTTCAGAAGAACTCATTATATATTTCTGAAGTAGTCCAAAATAGCCCTCATGAAACAAAATCTGTCTTCTTATGCATGGTTTGTGGTTCTTACTAAAATCAGTCTCCCCTTCAGGGCTGTGGATGGAGTACTGGGACTGGAAATCAGGAAGACCTGAATTCATATTCAGCCCCACACCCTTCCTATGGGCAAATTGTAGTTGTTTGTCCTTCATTCTTTAAGAAGACCATGATATCTGGGAGGTGTTACCATGACATGCAAATGAATTGGATTTTAAGTCAGGGAGTGCTAGGCAAAGTCACTAGCCTCACTTTCTCCTCTGGAGTCATCTGGGTCCAGGGACCAGATATGGATCAGAATGGCTGGGGATGACCTTAGATACAATGGGGGACCTAGGCTTTTGAAAGCTGGAACTTTCCCAGGTCACAGTGGGATTGAGGGAACTCCTATTCATTCATTCATTCATTAAGATAAGGTAAGAGAGAAATGGGATGAAGAGGCCAAGGCTGATCACTTCCAAAAAAAAAAAAGGAAAAAAATTGGGGGGATGGTAAGACCATCAGGATAACTCAATGATTAAGGAAGGTAAGAAATAAAAGAAGCAAGGAGTCTCTTTTGTGCAGTTCAAAAAAAATTAAACTTCTGTCCCAGTTTTCTCAGTTGCTAAATGGGAATAATATTAACACCTGCTTCCCAGGGTGGCTGTGAAGATCATATGAGAAAATATTTGTAAAGGGCTTAGCATGGTGCCTAGTAAGTAGAGGGAAATTTATAAATATTTATTCCTCTGTCAGATTAAGGCATGGATTTGGTGTGACTGTTTGCCTCAGTTTCTTACGTGCAAAAATAGATTGGAGAAGGAAATGGTGAAGCACTCCTCTAACTTTGCCAAGAAAATCACAATGTGGTCGGACACAACTGAAAAGACACAATAACAATAACTTATTATAGATATGGTCTCACTTTGTGATTGTTGCTTTCTGTTAGAGGTGTTCACTAACCATCTCTGTAATAGTAATAATATTATGTTCTAAAAATTTCCCAGTAATTGTAGGGCCCTTTAGTTTTTCGACCCTGTTGCCTTACAAATTGAGTTAGCTTCTGCTTGACTTTAATCCTGTGATATATCTCTGGTTCTTCAACAACAAAGTCTCAATAATTGTTTATATAAGTTCCTTCAGTATCCAAGGACTTAGTATATCTGAACCTGGTAATATGAACTCATCAAGAGTAGCTAGAAACTTGCTTTCTAAATCCCCCCTTAGTTGGAGTTTCAACTCACTATTAGATTTTTTTTTTTGTTCTTTCCATTCTGAAGATCATTTTCTGTTTAAAGAACAGGAGCAAAATAATAAATAAGCAGATCTGCTTCACTCTTCTCAATTTTTATCATCTCATTTACTCATTTACCTTAATAGTTGATGCTTTACCTTTTATGATTTTTCTCTCTGTCCCACAATATATCAATATTTATACTATATATATATTACATACATGCAAATTTATGATACACACATGGTTAGTTGGTTGTTGTCCTTGTTTTTGAAGAGGATGACAATAACATCACTAAGTTGGGTTTAAGGTATAGTGTCTGACTGTAGCTGATCAAGCCAATATGAATCTGGAAGACTCTGTTGCATATTGGTCACAAAAAGTCCACATGAACTTAGAATAGATATATCTCAAATGTGTTTATGTCTCATTCTTTTTAAACTACTGCAATTCTGTTTTGTTCATAGAACATAACATCTTCTTTGATGTGGGCATGTGCCCCCTGGTCCTTAACTAGTGTCTTCCCATCGATTCCAATTTTTTAAAATTTTTTTTAGGTTTTCACAAGGTAAATGGGTTAAGTGGCTTGCCCAAGGTCACACAGCTAGGTAATTATTAAGTGTCGGAGGCCGGACTCAGGTACTCCTGACTCCAGGACCAGTGCTTTATCCACTGCACCATCTAGCTGCCCCAATTCCAAATGTTTTCAGAAAGACCTTGAGAGTTTCTTGTATTGCTTCTTCTGACCTCCATGTGAGCTCTTGATTTAAATGAGTTCTCCATAAAATAATCTTTTAGACAAACATAGGTTTGTCATTCAGACAAATGTGCCTAGTCCATAGGAGTTATGCTCTCTGTGCTGAATTTAAATGCTTGGAAGTTCAACTCAAGAAAGATCCTCAGTGGAAAATATCTTATCTTGTCAAATGGTTTTCAGTATCTTTCTAAGACAGTTCAAATGGAATCAATTCAGTTTCTTGGCATGTTGATGGTATACTGTCCAGGTTTCACAGGCATACAACAATGAGACCAGCATTATGACTTTGAAAACCTTCAGCTTATGGGGCAGTTTATTATCTGTTCTCTCCAATACTTTCCTTTGGAGTCTCCCAAATACTGAGCTAGCTCTGGTAATGTGTCAACCTCATTGTCAATGTGTACATACCTAGAAAGAATACTCCCAAAGTAAGTGAACTTATCCCTAGCCTTCAATATTTCTCCATTTGTCATAACCAATTGATTCCATGTATAGAAGGTGTGGTGGAAAATGTGTTTTTTGTGTTAATTGTTAGCTCAAAATTTGTAGGAGGCAAAGAATTGATCTAAACTTTGTTAAATCTCAAAGGTAAATAAAACAAAAAAACATCCTTCCACTTTAGTCCTGGCTTGTATTCTTTTCAAGTTAAATAATTTACCATCAATGTGGTAAACTGACCTTGATGCCGTTTTCATTCTTGTGGAAGTTTTCTGAGAACATTGCTGAAAACATTTTGCATAGGAACAAGCAAATGACCTTATTTCACTCTGTTTGCGACTGGGAAAGTGCAAACATCATACATTATCTATAACTCATGCAAGCATGCCATCATGAAGCTGATATACAACACTGATGAACTTCTCTGTTCATATCTACAAACAAGTACTGATCTCTTTTCTGCTCCTGGCATTTCTCTGGGAGTTGTTGGGCAGAAAACACCACATCAAATATCTCAACCCTTTGTGAAGTCACACTGGCTCTCAGGTAGATGATCATCTTTCAAGTGAAGAATCATCTTAGTGAGGAAGATTCTGGCAAGAATTAGCAAGCAATGATTAAGAAAGAATCTCCTGTGATCATCACAGAACAACCTATTTCTTCTTTCATCTAGATGAACAGTGGAGGCATCCTTGAACTCCTAAGGGATAACCTCCTCTTGATATATAACCTAGCACATTTTAATCAAGTTTTGCATGAGCAGTGAACCCCTTACCTTGAAGATCTCAGTTGAAATAAAATCAGCACCAAGCACTTTGCAACATGAAAGGAGTTTAATAGCATTCAACAACTCATTTTCAGTTAAAAGTCCAACTGGTGAAGAGTTGATTTCAATGGCTTCAGCATTGGTTGATGATAATCCACTGAGAACACTATAAAAACATTCAGCTCATCTCTCCAGGGTCATGTCCTTATCATTGATAAATGTGGTTTTATTGATGCTGAGTAGTTGAGATGCACCATAGGACTTTGACGCATAAATAGCCTTCAGGGCATCATAAAAGCACTTTTGATTGTTACTATCAATGTAAAACTAAATTTCTACTACCTTCTTACTGAACCTGCATCTCCTAAGCTTTGCTTGCACTTTACTTTTTGATGGAGTTAAATACTTCCTTTTTAAAGATAAATGAACTATTCTGCTGGTAAACCCTATGGAGGTCTCTGTTTTCATTTAATAACTTATGAATTTTCTCCATCATTTTCATCAAGCCAGTCATAATGTTTGTCAATTTTCTGACCCAGATAAGTAAATGCAAGTACTGTAAACCAAATCTCTAAAAGCCGTCCACTCTTTTTCTGCTCCATTGTTGTCAACCATGTATTGATTCAGGTTTCCCTCTAAGTTACCAATGAAGCAGTAATGTTTGGAGAAATGTTCTAATCTGTTGATATTAAGTCTTCTAGTAGTTGTCTTGCCTTGGGGCTACCACTTTTGTTGAATATGAATGTTTAACTTGAAGAGTTTAAGTTTGTGACCAGTCTAGCTTTGTGAACCTCATATTGCCTTTCTCACATCCTGTGTGTCTCTTCCCCTTATAATAATATAGTCTATTAAGTGGCAATGTTTCTTGCAAGGGTACATTTATGAAGCTTTATTATGCTTAGGTAAATGGAAGACAATGTTGGTGATGAGATTATGAGATGCACAATACTTCAGAAGTAAAAAAACAAACAAAAAAATTGCTGTTACTCTTTTTTTACCAAATTTCTCCAAAGATCTCCTTGACACGGCTGATAGTTGTACCTATTCTGGCATTAAAATTATCCAGAATTATAAACTTGTCCTTTTTTTTGGAACATTGATGATAAGGGTTTCCAGGTCTTCATGATTTTTTTCTTTGACCTTATCAGGGCTTGTTATGGTGGGAGCATATGCAGTACAAATGGCAATCACACTATTATGAGCCTGTCATTCACTCCTTTTGGTAGGCACAGTAGTTTGTTGATAAGATTAGTTATGATTGTACAACCTTTGCCAAATTCATGGTAATCCCTTTCACTGCAGCCACTACAGAAAAACATGTATATAGTTCTGACTTATGGAAGCTGGCTTTCATTTGTCAGCCTTATTTCACTCAGGGCTCTTATACCTGCTGAGTTCTCACACAAGAACTGTTCATCTTTCAGGTGTACTGGATTTCATGTTGTCCATCAATGTGGACACATTCCATGGACCAGTGGTGAATGGAATCATCTCTATGATGGTTTTTTGTATATTATTTTGTGTTTAGACCACAGACAGGGATCCTTGCTTACTGTGGTAAGCAGGTCTTGTTAGGTATAGCAGACAGCTTTTTAGGACACTCTCTAGCTCTTTCCTCATTCCAGGAGGTGAACCACACTACAAAGAACCAAAATGGTTCTTTAGGAACCCAAGGTGCTGCCAAATTCCAATACCACTTTAGCCCAGTGAGAAGACAAACCTATGATCTGGCTTGTCTGTGTACAAGGCTGTGACTTCAACTTCCATTGCATCCCCATCTGCTATTTTATCATTTGCCTGTTGCCAAAGGATTTTGAAGTAGGTAAAAATGGTAAAATGGTATGGGTGATGTTTTTGATTTGGATGTCTTCTGAGTTGTCTGATTTGATTTGGATAAATTATATTTAAGAGAGGCAGAGTTGGGTGAAGCTGTTGGCCTCATTCTCTCTTCCAGTCATTGGAGTTCACTGGCTAGATAAAAGTCATGATGACTGGCAATGGTCTTGATGCAGTGGATGACTTTGGTGTCCTTAGTGTCTAATCCAAGTCTAAGTGCTCCATGCACCTGCTTCAGCTGCCTTCATGGTCATTAGAACAGACTTTTTTCGTCTGCCCATTCTGCTGGAGGAAGTCTTCACCTGCTTGAAGTAGACACTTTCCTAATTCATCAAAGGGTTTGACATCCCTCAACCTAGTTTAATCCTCATCTGCCAAGACTGTTTTACCAGTGTGTGGCTTCCATGAGTGCCAGTTTCTTGGAGTCGCAGGTGAGAATAGGATGAATCAGGTGGACACCAAAGGTGAATGAGCAGACCTGAAAAGGGCTTGGAAGATCCCACACAAGTGTGTCTTAACACCTTCGCACCCTAAAAATACACACATAACTGTGCATCTTTGTACTCATGCACACACAATTTATACATAAGTATAATACTATATATATATAGATGTCTACATATATATAGATGTCTACATATATAGATGTCTATATTTAACAAATATATACTTATATAAAGCAAAACACATATTATAAAATATATAGAATATCAACCATAAAACTATATATGTATTTATAGATTTCTTTTTTTGTTTTCATTAACAGTTTGAACAGTTTTCCACTCGACACACATTTTTAATGCCACATTTTTGTATTAATTACATGATCTTAGTCTTATATCTATGTAGTCTAGATGATTAAATGAACTGTGTAGTTTATGACACTTGTCAAAAAATCTCTTCCTTTCAGTTTGCTACCTGGCTCATTATTTTTATTAATTCGTTAGTGGAATTCTAGGACAATCAAAGAATAATGCTCTGGTAAATCATAATTTCTCAGTAGTTTGTTAAAGAAACCAATGACCACCTTTTAGCTGAAAGCTTTCATTTATTTATGTCTTAATCTTAATCTCCCTCCCTCCTCAAACCAGAGATTCTTAACCTGAATTTCATTGATGCATCCATAGATAGATTTTAAGGGGTCCCTGACTTTGAATGGGAAAAAAATTACATATTTAGTTTCACGAGCCTGTAGCAGAAAACAACCACAACACTTTTTCTTCACTTATAAATTATAAGCAACAATAGTTTTACTGAGAAGGGGTCCATAGACTTAATAGATTACCAAAGGACCTATGTCACACATAGACATAAAGGCGCACACACACACACACACACACACACACACACACACACACAGACAAATACATTTACTAACTACTGGTTTAGTTTCATAGGTTAAAATAAACATCCTGCTGCTTGCTATAAAATTTATTAATAGTGTAACAAACAATATAAAGTCATTTAAGTATCATTATATTCTAGGAAGAAAGATCATGGACAGATTACCATCTTCCTGCAGCTACTCACTTCTCCTTAACGCTGGAAATACAGTTCCCACCATTCAGCTCTATTGGGATGGTATTCATAGTCTTTAAAGGATACAATTCAGGGTTTATTTTCATAGAGATTATCCTTCTCCACAGGATAATATTTAACTTCTATTTTCTTAGAAAATATCTCTTCAGTCCTTTGAAAGTTAACTTACTGAGTTTCTCAGGAAAAAAAAAAGGTTCTGTCTTTTTCTCTGTCCCTAAATTATAACCCAACCCCAGACACGATGCTTAACAATCTTCAGAATGAGGTAAACTGCTACTTTCTCAAAAATTCTATTCCCTCTGAAACATGGGTAATAGTATCTACAATCTCTTTACAAGGAGCTTGTTTTCATTCTTTATAAAATCTAAATTAGATGAAGAATTCCTTGTGCTTCCACATCTATCCTGGAAGTCTTTTATATTGTTTAGTGCTGAATGAGGCTATCATGACCTACCTCAAAATTTGAGGTCTTATTGAAATAGAAGTAAAGTTAGCTGATGGACCTGCATGAGATTTGAAACTACAAAATACAACCTCCATTTGACTTCACTCCTTTCTTAAACAAAAGAAATTTTTCTAAGTACAATTTATTGTAATCCTTTCTATATTCATAATAATTTTCCTTGAATCCAGGAATCTCATGGTTAGCAGAGTAAAAATTTGACAAATTATCCCTTATATCCCTTATATTGTATTTTTTTTTTTTTTGCAAAACATCTTGCCAGCTTTCAGCTCAACCCCAAATTTAAGATACTGAGTATATTGTTCCAAGGTCATGCTTAGAATTACTCTTATCATTGGTAGAGACTAATCAGAATGAGATAACAGGCAACATTATTAATATGAATTATCCTTACAGAAAACATGGTAATCAAGTTGTTTTTGAGACTTCTGATTGTATTGAATGTGTATCAGTCCAAAAGACCGATCATCCAAGTTCAAAAAGATTGTCTATCAGTCAGCTGCCTAGACCAGTCACATAGTGTTCCCAAACCTTCAAGGCCAGAAGTGGAAGTGGAACTTTTACTGGAACATGATGTAAGATTTGGTACTTTTTTCTATAAAGAAAGAAGTATAACTTCAAATTGCATCATTGATGAAAATTCATTCTGTCACACTCAAATAGAAGCAAATGCTTGCATCTTTGCATCAATGACTGGTACAGGTTTAAGAACTTTATTTATCATGGGACTCTGGGAGCATTTGGATTCCTAGTACTTATTGTGCATTTGAGATCCAGGTCGTTTTGTTATATGTTTCAATAAATCTCCTTGGAATATGTGAGAATTATGTGATGATTTTTCCTTTCCTTTTCATAATGCAGTAGTAACATTTATCATATATCTGTCCATATAGGGAACATTCCCAGCTCAATTTTAAGGAAAGACAAAGAGGTCAACTTTCCAACCTTTGGAATTAGTTAAGGAAGTTGGATTTAGAAGTTGAAAAAATTGTCTACTTTCCTTCTTATACTTATTTTTATTGAATTTTTGGAATTTTCCTGTTGGAAGCTTTTAGTATTGACATTTTGTGGAAAGATATCTGATGTCATGGTATCTCATTTCTTGGATTTTGACTCTTGAGAATTTGGAGGGATCTAGTGCTTGTATTTTTCCTCCACTTCAACTACTCTATTATTTAGCTTGATAGATACAGTTTTTTCCTCTCTCTTCCCTTCCAGTCCTACCCATACTATACTTTTCACTTGAAAGCAATTTTGATTAGAGTTGAAATTTAGACTAACATTCTTTCCAGGCTTTGTTATATGTATTCAATCTCTGTCCAAGAATCTTTCTTTCCTGTATTTTAAGCTATTATTCAAGAATGCAATATCCTCTTATGAATCATCTTTTTAATATACTATTCACTTCTCAAATTTGCTTTTCTCTTTTGTAGCTTTAACTTTAATTAAAAACTGGTGAAAACATTACAGTTGCCCTTATAGCCTTAAGATTCTTACCCAACATTTACTCCAATGAGTTTGAGATTCTGGCAATCTTAAATGTATCCATGATTCATAGACCCCTTGGAGTAAGCATATAGGACCCCTAACAGTATATCACTAAGACTGTTTATCCATTTTTATTTTTATTTCATCTTTAGCAATCTGATGGGTGTGAAGTAGAATCTTGGAATTATATTTATTTATATTTCTCATTAAAAATTGATTTGGAGTATTTTTAAAACATGGTTATTGATATCCTGAGTTTAGTTCCATCAAGAACTGTGTATATCTTTAGATTGTTTATTTATTGGGAAATGGCTCTTTTTCTAATATTTCAGTTACTTTTTTATTCTAGAAATTAGACCATCAGATAACCTGAAAATATTTTCCAAGTTCTTTCCCTTTTAATCTTAACTTTATTAGGTTTGTTGGTGCAAAACAGCTAGACATTTTTACAATTGAAATTATTTACTTTGTCTTCTGGGATCTTTTCTATCCCTTGTTTGGAAATGAACTTTCTCATGTTTCTCTAATTTATTTATATGATTTTTTTTTACCTAGATCAAATATCCATTTTGAGTTTATTATGGCATAAAGTAGGAATTATTGGTCTAAATCTATATTCTTCTATTTAAATTCCTAATCTACTTGAAAAAGTGGTAACTGGGTGACATAGTTCAAATTTGGTCTCAGATACTTATTGAAAGTGTGATACTGGGGAAGTCACTTCACCCTTATTGCCTCAGTTCCTAATCTGTAAAATGAGCTGGAGAAGGAAATAAAAACTTCTCTAGTATCTTTGCCAAGAAAATTCTAAATGGGGCCATGAAGAGTCAGACACAACTGAAACAACTGAAAATAGAGAAAATAATCTAAGTAGATCATTAGGTTAGAAAGTGAACTCAAATGCTGTAACCTCAACTACAACTCTGGACTATAGCGACTTTAGAGCCATGGTTTAAACTAGTCCTATAGTCTTTCCCTTAGCATTATGCTGCCATCAACATATTTGTTCTCAAAGAAATTAAGATTTTAAATAACAAACAACCCTTAAAAATTCACTTAGCAGGTAAAGCTCAAATGATTATCTTTATCTAATATAAATTTTGATGGTGCCCGTCTGCTGAATTTTAGGAGTCAAATATTTGTCATCAAGCTATAGTTTTTTGCAACTTATTTTTTTTAAAGATCTAATTTTATTTTGTCATAGACTCAATGCACCATGCCTCCACAATGAGGTTACTTGCAAATTAGCTTCCTTTATGATGCAAAATTAATTATTTTTCCAATAAATTCCAATTTGTATGCCTTATCTTGGAGGTAGTTGTGGATTTTCAAATACAATGCCACCAGGGCATAGACAAGCTTTATCCATCTGGAAGGGCTATCTAACTATCCTTGTGACAGATAATTTGTTGTCTTAGTATGATTTTCTTCTATTTTTTATATTTTTTCTACAGCATCTCTTGAAACTGTCTATTAAGACACAAGTTCTTTGACCTGCTATGGTGGAAAAGTACCTGACCATTGATGCCAACAATTTTTTGAAGATGCTGAAGTAATTAACTATCATTTGCAAATTATAAATATTTTAACATTCATTGCAATACTGTCTATTGTATACAATTGTTTATATGCTGGCTTCAAGTTTGTTAAGTATAATAAGATCTTGTTATCTTAGATTTTAGCAATTCAGAATTTGTAATAATTTGAACAGGGGCTATTATGAAGTTTATTCTTTTAATATTGACAAAAAAAATTTCTATGTAAGAAAATTCTTAGTGTAAACAAGATTGTAAATGAAGTATCTCCCTACTGAGGAGAACAAATTGTTTTCAACAATTTTAGAAGCACTCATTTGCATATAAACAATGGAACTATGTATAAAGCTGAGGCAGGTCCTTTGATATGTTAACTACAAATTGTTCTTATCCATTAATTAGAACAGTCCCTCTGTTGGGCTATACTCAAGCCGAATTCTAGTTCCAGTAACTCTATGTAAATTATAATATAGGAAGCCATGTGATATAGTCAGTCAACAAGCATTTATTAAAGACTTACTTTGTGCCCAGACACTTTGTTAAATCCTGGTGAAAGAAAGAAAAGCAAAAATTTCTTCCCTGCTCTCAAATACTCAATATTTAGATGTCGGGAACAACATATGACAATTGTGCCTATTACATACTTTATCTTATATATGTTAAATATAAATATTCTCCATATTAATTTATGAAGTTCACTGAGAGGATATATAATAATAATAGAACTGAGGAGAGGTATTCCATATATCTAGGTTTTGGAGGAGGAAGAGCAAACACACTGATCAAAAAGATGAGTCAGAGAGCGTTATGTAGTAATAAGGTTACTTTAAAATGGTATTTTAATTCAATTCAATTACCTACTATTAAATATCTATGTGCTTGGCACTAGAGATACAGAGAAAAATGAAATAATAATAGCTAGCATTTACATAGAACGTTCAGATTTTCAATGCATTTTTTAATCATTAAAGGATAAAACATTTTTGTTCTTTTCCTGTGCAATAGATGCTATCCCCTTATTTGCAGATTAAGAAACTGAGATGGGTTAAGTAACTTGTCCTGAGTTCCATAGCTAGATTTTAACTCAAATCTAACCCTTTTTTGAAGGAGAAATATCTGTCTAGTTTTTTAATAGTAAGAAAATATTGGGGCAGCTAGGTGGCGCAGTGGATAAAGCACTGGCCCTGGAGTCAGAAGTACCTGGGTTCAAATCTGACCTCAGACACTTAATAATAACCTAGCTGTGTGGCCTTGGGCAAGCCACTTAACCCCATTTGCTTTGCAAAAACCTTAAACAAAATAAAAGAAAATATCATTTGTGCCTGTCTAATATTTTCTGAAGAGTTCCTCTGATCCAGATTGCTCAGCATAAGTCCCTATCAGATACAAATTTCCTCAAATTGTTTGAAGTAACTTCATTGTTAAATGTAAATTCACCTGGATGAAAGGAACCTCAACCCATCAGTCTCTCTTGGTCCTCCAGCTTCCTCCTCTTAGTCTTCCAAGATTGGTCCCTGACCCCAGTTATGTACAGGAGGGTTCACCCTTTAGCCCCTTTTCTCGACTTTTCATTGGTCAGGAAGGGGCAAGACTATAAAAGTTTGATCCATATTCTTTTCCTTGGAGGACTTGCTGGGGTTTATCTAGGCCAGCCATTTCTTATGACTGCTTCCCTTTTTCTCTTTCTTTCCTCAACCTTTATTATTCAGTTCTCTCCAAAAAGTTTAATCTGTGAATTAGAAAATCTGAGCTTTCATACCTCCATGATTTAAGAATGAACCATTATCTTTGAGTTCTTTGGGATGCCTTGGTCCAATCTCCCTTGCTCCACTGTTTCTACCTAGTTGCTTCAGAACAAAAGTACTTGCTTTAAAGGGGGCTTACATTTTAAAGGAAGGTGGGTTGGTAAGTCAATAGTAAACACAGATAAATAAATATAAAATAGATACAAGTTAATTTGGGGAGGAAATGTGAGGTAGTTAGGGTCAATAGTATCACACCAGTTTCATAGATGAGAAAACAAGTTTGTCACTTGCCCAAAGGACACATTGCCAAATAACTTTAGAATAAGAATTTGAGCCCATTCTTCTTCTGACTTTAAGTATGACACATGCTCTTTTATATCATATTGGAGATGATAACATGGCAGGGTAATGATGGGAATTGGCAAAGTAAAGAACCTGATGAAAATAACTTGAGGAAGTTGTTTTACCTAGGATTCCTGGAAAGGAAATGGCTTCTTAAAAAAAAAAGTTCATGAGGCAAGAGGTTAGAACCAGGAGTGGGCTAACAGTTTACTTGGAGGATAACATTTGACTTGAATTTATGCTTTGAGTGTGAAAAAGGACGGAGCTATATCAAAGCATGATTGGCAAAGGAATTAAAGTAGAGAGAAACTAAGGTACTGTCATCTATTAAAAGCTTCATAAAATAGGGATCCATCATGGTTCTGCTATTTATCTCTAGTTTACTTACTTATATTTTTAGTTTTTGTTCTGAGATTTCTCATCCTAAGAAAAAAGTAATTTCTGTTTTTCTAATGACTTGGTAAAGTTTCATGATTTGATTGACTTTATTAGAGAGGATGAGGCTAGGAAGAATCACAAGCTTTCTGTTTTGTTCTCTCTCTCTCTCTCTCTCTCTCTCTCTCTCTCTCTCTCTATATATATATATATATATATATATATATATATATCTGTATGTATAGTCTCAAAACCAAAGTTCCCAAGGGAATCTCTATGACTCTATGACCATGGATCAAAATCAAGAGGTTTCTGCATATGCCCACATGTCTCATGAGGCCAAAGGATCTTAATACAAGCACTTGAGAGTATATTAAGAGGAAATGGGATATATATTTTTTTAAGGTTTCTTCTCATCTTTTTCAAACTCACTAAGAAAAAATTTCCTCAGTCTCTCATGAGTTCCCCCCTGGAATTTGACAATCCATTTAGCACCTGAAGGTGAAATTGTTACCAGTTTTGTACCAGGTGTAGAGGTAAGGCTACTTTAGCTCTTCTTTTTATTTCCATTGTTTTTATATGTTAATTAAATGCTTTTTCTATTGTATTGATGCTAAAGAGCATTGTGCTGGGCAGAGGCTTAAACTGATTACTAGAAAACAGCTTTCACTGGACCTGGGAGTCCCCTACCCAGAACCTTCAATGACTTCAGAGCTTAGTTGTTGCATAGATTAAATTTCCCTGCCATGCACAAGGAGCATAATAAATAGCAGCTCCTATAACTAAGTGCTGCTTCCTGCACAGAAAATTCCCAGGTGGCCCTGTGAATCACAGCTCTAGTTTGTAAGTGCTCAGAGCACTAATCTAATCTAGATGGGGTAAAGAGAGTGACTGTAATGGTTTGTGTCTTTGAAGGCCAAAGATGATGAATCCAGGACCATGCCTGGGCTGTGACTAGAGTGTCAAAAGGTAAATACACCTTCTGCCTGTGAAATCTTCTGCCTTTTGCCACATTGCTGATTCTCTTATTAAAATATCTCAGAGTAAGAATCATGGAATGTCAGGACTGAAAAGAGACTTAGAGATAGTCTTAATCTATCCCTGCAATTTTAAAGATGAATAAACTAAAGAGAAATAGTCTCAAGGTCATACTCTAAGGTACATGGAAGAAGGTACATGGAAAGGAGATAACACAGGGCTTAGGCAAAGTTCCCATATCAAATCTCCCCTCCTTCTATCAATCTTTGCTGTTTACCTTAACTTGTATGTATGTGTATTTTATATGTGGGGAATGAGCTAGGACGGTATGTTTGTTCATTCATTTATTTGCCATAGATTTGAAACAAGTTTGCTAGGAGGTGTCAAACTCCTTATCCATAGACTTAAAGCCATGGCAAAACAGCTGAGGTCTTATAGAATCTGAATGAATTTTGATAAAATGTACTTGGAAAATGGTTAACCAAATAAATGAAAATATGATATCATATAGACAATTTGCCAAGTCAACATGCTACCCACTGAGATCAGTTTCTATTTTGAGTTTGGTACTAATGCCTGGTCAGTAATGGTCTATATGGTCCTTCAAACTTGTTACCATTGCTTTTCAGAGCTTTGACTTGTTATTTGGATATAGCACAAAGAAAAATTCATGAATAAACCAAAATAATCCTTTATCTTGACTCATCTTTGACTTTAGTCTTATGGGTTATATTTTGAAATTGTTGAGTCATTTCAGTCCTGTCAGACTCTCTATGACTCCATTTGAGCTTTTCTTGGCAAAGATACTATAGTAATTGTGATATGTGATTAGGTTTCCTTTCTATGTTACTTAAGGGAAGATAAGGAAAGAAGCTATAGTGTAAGAATCTGAGTAATGTTGGCTTATAGATGTAAATATATCTAATTGGGAGCAAAGAGAAACCCTCTCTGTAGAGAGGAAGGGCATAGACTGGCAACAGGAAAACAAGGGACCATGGAATTAGCAGATTGGGTGAATTAGTGAATGACATAGTTCCAGTAGTCAGATTCACACATAAATGTTAGCACTTTCAAAACCTGACTACCAGATTGTGGGGAAGGGGAGGTTTGATAAGGAATTTGAATCCACAACGGGGGAGCATGGGGTACTTTGGATAGGCCTTTGACCTTGGCAATACCCAGCAAACTGGGGACATGGGAGGGACTTGTGTTTCTAGACAGGAGATAAAAGGTCCTGATTTATGTACCACATGTAACCATTTCTATTTGGACCACCTGTCCTTAAGGATGTTTTAATATGGAGTTCTTGGCAAAGTGCTTGTTTCTTACAGTTCTCCAACTCATTTTTCATATGAGGAAACTGAGGCAAATATGATTAAGTGATTTTTTCCAGGATTACACAGGTAATAAGTGTCTGGAGTCAAATTTGAACTCAAGATTCCAGGGATGGTGGTCACTTATCAGTCCTTTATGGGGCAAAAACAATCATTTAAGAGCTCATAAGCCTAACTGTCTCTGCATTTCCTATTAGTTGTTTATACTTCCAGTTGACTGTGCCTTCATCATGACTTCCCTCCCTCAAGTAAAAGTAAAAAAAAAAGACTCATTCTCATGGAGATTAGCTTTGGTACTTATATCTCATCATTATCAGTTTCCTCCCCCCATTCCATTTTCAATTTCCTTTTGTGTGCTGATTTTCCCCATCAGATTGTAAACCCCTTGAGGGCAGGAATTATCTTCTTTTTCCTATTTGTATTCCCAGCCCATAATATAGGGCCTGGCACATAATAGGTAATTAATAAATATTTATTTTACTGTATTATAATGTAATGCTGGATCAGTCAGGTGGTACCATAGATAGAGTCAGGAAGACTCATCTTCCTGAGTTCAAATCTGGCTTCAGATCCTTATTAGTTGTGTGATAACCTTGATTGCCTCAGTTGTCTCATCTGTACCAAAAGCTGGAGAGGGAAATGGCAAACCATTATCTTTGCCCAGAAAATCTCAAATAGGATCACAAAGAGTTGAGCAAGACTGAAATATGACTGATTGTAATGGTGCAGATAATTGCAAGGGAATTATGGATGTAGCAGAAACAAAAGTCTGTAATCTTAAATGCTATTAAATCTTGTTAAATGGGTGGAAGTTCCTCCATAAGGGGGAAAGGAGTTCCCCTTTTGCCCTCAGTGCCCAGAGAAGGGGCAAGGCTATGAAACCTGAATTGGACCTCCCTCTAGGCCACCTGCCCCCTCTCTGGCCCAGTCAACTGTGCTTGACTGTTCCTTTTCTCTGTCTCTCTTTACCTATCTCCCTTTCTCTGTCTTACTCTCTACCAGGCAACCAAATCTAACCTTTTGTTGTCTTAAGGGTTTGCTGTGACCCTTCAGGAGGAAAAGTTTTTTTAACCTGTTTACTTTGTTATATTTCATAATAAAATCCTGAGCAGTTTTAATATCCCAGAGAGAGAGCATATGAATGCCTTTGCTTTTCAGTAACCCCCAAATTCCTATGCTTCTCTGGCGACCCCAGATCCCATCAGCTACAGTAATGCAGTGTTTATTATACTGTATTGTATTGTCATGGCATTATAGCCTTAGGGAAGAAATATGGTTGAAAGGGTGAGTTTGCTTTTACCCCATCATATTTTGGATTCAAAATCATATTCAAACTTTTTTCTTCAAGGAGATGAAAAGCTATTGTGCTATATCACTTTTTGACTTACTGAAATGTCTAAATACACAGAGACAGAGATAGAGAGATTTGAATTGTTAATTTGTCTCTGGCTTTTCTCTGTTCCTCTTATTCTTCTGCTGATAGAGTCTATCTACAATGAGAATTGGAGGAAAACAGGGCAGAATGAAAATCCAACTTTTGTAGTTAATGGCTTAGTGAGAATAGGCTTGAAGCTGGATTTCTGCTAGCAGCTTCATATAAATTCTAATTCAACAAATATTTATTGTGTCTACTTTGTGCAGAGGGAGTGTATATCCCATAGCTATCCTTGGATGAATAAAATTACAACCATCTTGTTTTCTTGTTTCTGTATCCCCAGAGCTTAACATAATGCCTGATACACAGCTAGGACTTAACAAATGTTCTCTCTCTCTCTCTCTCTCTCTCTCTCTCTCTCTCTCTCTCTCTCTCCCCCTCTCTGTGTGTCTCTGTCTCTGTCTCTGTCTCTGTCTCTCTCTTTGTCTCTGTCTCTCTCTCTTTCCCTTTCCCCTCCTCTTTCTGTCTCTGTCTCTCTGTCTTTGTCTGTCTGTCTCTCTCTCTCTCTGTCTTTCTGCTTCTCTGTTTCTGTCTCTCTGTCTCTCTTTCAATCTCTCTGTCTCTCTCTTTGTCTCTCTCTCTCTCTCTCTCCACAACCCCCCCCTTCATTTCTCCCTCTCCATCTTTCTTTTTCTTTTTCCAAAGCCTACACTAAGTGTAAACTCTGGAAGGTTTCACTAGGCCAGTATGCTGGCAAAGCCTTTTTATATGTCCCCTGTGACAAAGTCCGCTGTTTGAGACTAGGTAGAATCTCATTAACAGGAGGTAGACCACTAAGTGATGAATTAATTGCTAAAGGCTTCCTAATACTTCAATATGCCTATGTTCTGTGATTTCATCAGTGTGGGCACTTCTTCCATAGAAGCAAATAGTAACCAAAAAATTCATCACCCTCTAAACAATCCATTGATGAGACTTTCCAAATTTATCTTGGCTGGTCCTCAGAAAACAGATATCATAGGAATTGTGTTAAAAATCTTTCCAGTTTTGGAAGGGCTTACCAGAACTTATCTTCCATTTGAATAACCATGGAGAACTCAGGTTCAGCTCCATATTATGAAGTCATTTGAAGTATATGCTAGTGGAGGGTCAACCAAAAAACAAGGAAAATTTTAAATAGTTTGGAGCTCTGGGTGATTCTTTTCTGCTTCCATAATGATGATGATATGAAGGAAAATGGGACACAAATAATCCAGTTTTTAGATCACATATAAACATTAATTATTAGAATTCAAAATTGAGATAATTACCCAGCTGACCTACTGCAATTTGAATTGTACCACACTGATATACAACTAATGAAATGGGAAGGTGAAAAAAAATTACAGAAAAATAAAAGGATGGTTCTGAGTTTTGGCTTCTCCCTGGAGAGGCAAATAAAGGAGTTGGCTTACTTGCTCCTAAAATCATCTGCATGATAAACATAAGCAAAAGGTCACCAGTGAGATAATGACAACTTGAGTGGCAGCAAAGGATGTTTCAGAGGATGAGAAAGTAGATTCACAATGGAGTGAAAAGTATCCTTCATCCCATTGGAACATTTCCATAATCTATTGTTTAAGTGTAAATGTGTACTGAGATGATGGTGGAAGGTATTTTGGAAAATATGACTAAGGTTTGGGATAGGATAGATTCTAAAATTTTGTGGACTACTCAGGAATCTCCCTCCTTTTTATTTTGAACACTTTGAGCAAGAAGGGTGTCACAAGGAGATGGACATGGATATAATGGTGTCTTAACATGCAGAAAACCACTAGTTGTTGCTGCCATATCAGATCAACCATTTGTCTACAATTAGACCAGGGACAATTTAGAGAAAAAAGTCAAAAACCAACAGAAAAATATGAAAAAAAAAGATAAATATGAGTCCACATTGTATTAATTGCAAGAACCTCAACTGGACATTTTAAAAAGATCAGTTAATGTTCTCATGTGGGAAATGGAAAATAATGAAAGCATACTGACCGTGGTTATTACTATTTTTCTTCAAAGTATAACCAATTCAAATTGCTAAAATTAGGATGCCAAAATATTCCAAAATGCCTTAATCATTCAATCAAGTAAACATCTTATTTCCTTGCCATGTGGTAGGAAAAGATGACAGTTAGGGGAAAAACCAATTTAGAAATGAAATATTTTTCAAATACTACAAAGGAAATGCAGGAAGTGTAGGAAAAATATCACACAATAAAAAGCAATCTATTGAAAACTTGGCGGGAGCTCTAACTTTGCCATATTATCTTAAGAACATTCAAAGTTGAAACTGGCAGGAAGACAACAAATAAATGTAAAATGGAACAGGCACACCGGTATTCATATAACCATCTAGTTTCATCAACAATGACAACAATGTCATAGTTCTCAATCTCTAATGTGTTATATGTAAAAGCAGTAATGTCCCTGGAAAGTCATTTTAATTTACTCAAATCCAATATAAACTGGTTGAATTCAACATTAAGTACCTAGTAGGCACATGTTAGTAGACTAAATGTTAAGCATATGACAAACAAAAATGAATTGTCTTCACTATTAGGAAGTTTGCACTTTATTGGAACAATAAAATATGTACACAAAGCATATTAACATATATATGTATGTGTGCATGTGTTTGTGTGTGTGTGTGTGTGTGTGTTGGGTTGGGCATTCATGGACAACTTTACAAAGGAGATAACACCTGAGTTCAGTCTTCTAAAAAAATTTCTGAAAATTGTAAAACTCAAATTATATCTTTAATAAAAAAAAAGTTTTTGAGTCAAAATAAAAAAAAATTTCTGAGAAGTAGAAAGCATTTAACAGATAATTTTTTCTTGCTTTTGGGGAATAATTTGTATAGTGTAGTTGTAAATTATTCTTTAAAATATATACTTTCGGGGGTGGCTAGGTGGCACAGTGGATAAAGCACCGGCCCTGGAGTCAGGAGTACCTGGGTTCAAATCCGGTCTCAAACTCTTAATAATTACCTAGCTTTGTGGCCTTGGGCAAGCCACTTAACTCCATTTGCCTTGCCAAAACCTAAAAAAAAATAAAATAAAATATATACTTTCAATCCTAGACTCTTTACAGAGCTCAAGTCATGCATAACAAACTGTCTACTCTATTTTTTGAACTGGATAGATCAGTTTCAACATGTCCAAAGTAGATTTCATTGTATTTCTACCCAAACCAACACCTCTTCCAGACTTAGCTATTTTTGCCAATATAACTGTGATATTTCTAGTCTGCAGGTATGCAACGTTGGTATTATCCTTGAATATTCACTTTTACTCATCACTCATTTCCAATCAGAAGAAAGTGAAGTCATTAATGAAATTCCTAAGAAAAAATCCCCAGGACCAGATACATTCACAAGTGAATTCCACCAAATATTTAATGAACAATTAGTCTAGATTTTATGCAATTCTATATTAACTCTTTGGAAAAATGAATGAAGAAAGAGTCCTACCAAATTCATTTTATGATACAAATATAGTGCTGATATCCAAACCAGCAAGAGCCAAAACAGAGGAAGAAAATTATAGACCAATGTACGTAATGAATATTGGTGCAAAATTTAAATTAATTAAATAAATTAAAAATTAATTAAATTAAACAAATAGATCTCAGCAATATATCACAAGGATTATGCACCATGACCAGTCAGATTTATTCCAGGATTGTAGGACTGGTTCAGTATAAGGAAAACTAATAACAAAGTCAACAGAAATCTTACGATAATCTCAAGAGAAGTAGAAAAAGGTTTTCATTACTATTAAAAAAACTAAAGAACAAAGCAATAAATGATAGGCAATGATAAGTGATATTTATCTAAAACAATAAACCAGCTATCTATAATCTGGATAAACTAGAAGCTTTTCCATACAAACAAGAGTGAAGCAAGGATGCCCATTATCAAGATTAAATTAATACATATTAGCTATAGTGCTAAGAGAAGAAAAAGAAATTAAAGGAATTAGAATAGGCAATGAGGAAATGAAATGACCACTTTTTGGAAATGATATAATATTATACTTAGAAAATCCTATAGAATAACCAAAAAAACCTCTTTAAATTATTAACAACTTTAGCAAAATTTTAGGATACCAAAAAAAAAATCTTACATAGATCATGAGCACTTCTATATAATTCCAATAAAGTCCAGCTGCAAGAGATAGAAAGAGAAACTACACTTAAAATTACTGTAGAAAAATATAAAATACTTTAGAATTTACCTTTCAAGACAAATTCAGTAATTATATGAACTCACTTATCAATCATTTTTCATACAAATAATCTAAATGATCTAAATTATTCATTTAATCTTTTTATAAATATTTTGTTTTTCTATTTTATACAATAGTAGTTTCTACATATCATTTTTGTAATGTTTCAAACTTTATAATTTTCCCCCCCACCCCTCTCCTCCCTCCCTCTACCCCCCACAGAAGGCAGTTTGATAATCTTTACATTGCTTCCATGCTATATATTGATTAAAATTGAATGTGTTGAGAGAAAAATAATATCCTTAAGGGAAAAAATAAAATATAAGAGATAGAAAAATTATATAGTAAATAAGACAACTTTTTTTAAATGAAGGTAATAATCGTTGGTTTTTGTTTAAAGTCCACTGTTCTTTCTCTGGATACAGGTGGTATTCTCCATCACAGATACCCTAATAGCTTGATTATTGCACTGATGGAATAAGCAAGTTCATTAAAGTTGGTCATCACCCCCATGTTGCTGTTAGGGTGTACATTGTTCTTCTGGTTCTGCTCATCTCACTCAGTATCAGTTCATGCAAATCCCTCCAGCCTTTTCTGAAATCCCATCCCTCTTGGTTTCTAATAGAATAATAGTGTTCCATAACATACATAAACTACAATTTGTTCAGCCATTCCCCAACTGATGGACATTCACTCAATTTCCAATTCTTTGCTACCACAAACAGGGCTGCTATTTTTGAACAAGGATGTTTTTACCTTTTTTCATTATCACTTCAGGGTATAGACCCAGTAGTGACATTGCTGGAACAAAAGGAATGCTCATTTTTATTGCTCCTTGGGCATAATTCCAGATTGCTCTGCAGAAAGGTTGGATGAGTTCACAGCTCCACCAACAATGCATTAGTATCCCAGATTTCTCACATCCCTTCCAACATTGATCATTGTCCTTTCTGGTTATATTGGCCAATCTAAGAAGTGTGAGGTGGTATCTTTTTAGATACTTTCATTTGCATTTCTCAAATCAGCAATGATTTAGAGCAATTTTTCATATAACTATGGATAGCTTTGATTTCTTCATCTGTAAATTACCTTTGCATATCCTTTGACCATTTGTCAATTGGGGAATGGCTTCTTTTTTTTTCATTAATTTGATTTCATTTTCTATATATTTTAGAAATGAGTCCTTCGTCAGAGATACTAGTTGTAAAACATATTTACACTTTACTTCATTTCTTTTGATCTTGGTTACAGTGGTTTTGTTTGTGCAAAAGCTTTTTAATTTAATGTAATCAAAATTATTTAGTTTGTTTTTAATGATGTTCTTCTCTATCTCTTCCTTGGTCAAAAACTGCTCCCCTTTCCATGGATCTGACAGGTAAACTCTACCTTGTTCTCCTAGTCCATTTATAATATTGTCTTTTATGTCTAATTCCAGTACCCATTTTGACCTTGTCTTGCTATAGGGTGTGAGATGTTTATCTAATAGAAATTTCTGCCATACTACCTTCCAAATTTTCTCAACAGTTTTTATCTAAGAGAGAATTCTTATCCCAGAAGCTGGACTCTTTGGTTTTTATCAAACAGCAGATGACTATAAACATTTCTCACTGTTTCTTTTGCACCCTAGTCTATTCCATTGATAGCCAACATCAGACAGTTTTGATGACTGATGCTTTATAATATAATTTTAGATCTGGTAAGGCTAAGCCACCTTCTTCTGAATGTTTTTTTCCATGAAATCCCTGGATATTCTTGACTTTTTGTTTCTCCATATTAATTTAGTTATAATTTTTTGTAACTCATTAAAGTAATTTTTGGAAGTTTGATTCATAAGGCACTAAATAAGTAGTTCAATTTAGATGGAATTGTCATCTTTATTATATTAGCTTGGCCTATCCATGAGCAGTTTATATTTGCTGAATTATTCAAATCTGATTTTATTTGTGTGAAAGTGTTTTATAGTTGTTTTCATAGAGTTTCTGAGTCTGTCTTGGCAGATAGACTCACTAGTATTTTATATTACCTGAAGTTACTATAAATAGAATTTCTCTTTCTAGATCTAGCTGCTGTATCTTGCTAGTAATATATGGAAATGCTGAGGATTTATGTGGGTTTATTTTATATTCTTCAACTTTGCTAAAGCTGCTAATTGTTTCTATTAGTTTTTTAGATGATTTTTTAGGATTCTCTGGGCATGCCATCATGTCATCTGCAAAGAATGAGAGTTTTGTTTCTTCCTTCCCAATTCTAATTCCTTCAATTTCTTTTTCATCTCTTATTGCTGAAGCTAAAATTTCTAATACAATATTGAACAGTAGTGATGATAATTGGCCCCCTTGTTTCACCCCTGATCTTATTGGGAATACCTCTCTAGCTTATCCCCATTGTATATAATGCTTGTTGATGGTTTCAGATAGATATTGTTTATCATTCTAAAGAAAAATCCATTTATTTCTACATTCTCAAGTGTTTTTAGTAGGAATGGGTGTTGTATTTTGTCAAAGGCTTTTCCAGCACCTATTGAGATAATCTTATGATTTCTGTTAGGTTTGTCATTGATATAGTTAATTATTCTAACAGTTTTCCTAAGATTGAATCAACCTGCATTTCTAGGATAAATCCTGTTTGGTCATAGTGTGTTATCCTAGGAATAACTTGCTGTAATTTTTGCATCCATATTCATTAGGAAAATTGGTCTATTAATTTATTTCTTTGTTTTGACTCTTCCTGGTTTAAGAATCAGCACCATATTGGTGTCATAGAAGGATATAGGCAGAGTTCTGTCTTCATCTATTTTTCCAAAAAGTTTGTATAAAATTAGAACCAATTTTTCCTTAAATGTTTCATAGAATTCACTTGTGAATCCATCTGGCCCTGGAAATTTTTTTCTTAGGGAGTTCAATGATGACTTGATGAAAATCTTTTTGTGAGATAGGGTTATTTAGGTCTTTAATTTCCTCTTCATTTAACCTGGGCAATTTATCTTTTTTTGTAAATATTCATCCATTTCACTTAGATTATCAATTTATTGGTATACGGTTGGGCCAAATAATTCTGAATTTTTACTTTAATTTCCTCCTCATTGATGGTGAGTTCCTCTTTTTCATTTATGATACTAGCAATTTGGTTTTCTTCTTTCTTTTTAAAATCAAATTAACCAGGGGTTTATCAGTTTTATTGGCTTTTTCATGAAACTACCTTTTGGTTTTATTTATTAGTTCAATAGTTTTCTTGCTTTCAATTTTATTATTTTATCCTTTAATTTTTAGAATTTCTAATTTGGCATTTAATTGGGGGGTTTACTTTGTTCTTTCTCTAATTTTTTAGTTGCATGCTTAGTTCAATGGTTTCCTCTTTCTCTAATTTATTCATGTATGTATTTAAAGATATAATATAACCCTCAATAGCTGCATTGTCTGTATCCCATAAGTTTTAGTATGTTGTCTTGTTATTGTCATTATCTAGGATGAAATCATTAATTCTATCTAGAATTTATTGTTTGATCCACTCATTCTTTAAAATGAGGTTATTTAGTTTTCATTTAGTTTTAGATCTATCTCTCCATGGCCTATTAGTGCATATGATTTATATTACATTAATGTCTGAGGAGGAAATATTTTCTATTTCTGCCTTTCTGCATTTGATTATAAAGTTTTTATGCCCTAGTACATGGTCAATTTTTGTGTAAGTGCCATGAACTACAGAAAAAAAAGTATATTCCTTTCTATACCATTCAATTTTCTCCAAAGATCCATCATGTCTAGGCTTTCTAACATTCTATTGACCTCCTTAACTTCCTTCTTCTTTATTTTATTGTTAGATTTTTCTAAATCTGAAAGAGGGAGGTTGAGGTCTCCCACCTGTAGAGTTTTGCTGTCTATGACCTTCTGTAATTCAATCAGCTTTTCCTATAAGAACTTGGATGCTATACCACTTGGTGCAAACCTATTTAGTACTGAAATTGCTTCATTGTCTATGGTACCTTTTAGGAGAATATAGTGTCCTTCCTTATCAGCTTTGTCTGAGATAAGGATTTCTGCTCCTGCCCTTCTCACTTCAGCTGAAGCAAAATATATTTTGCTCCATCTTTTTACCTTTACGCCATATGTCTCTCTGCTTCAAATGAGTTTCCTGTAAGCAGCATATTGTAGGATTCTGTTTTTTAATCCACTCTGCTATTTGTTTATGTTTTATTGGAGAGTTCATCCCATTTATGTTCAAAGCTATTGCTAAATCTTTATTGACCTCCATGTGATCTTCCCTTTGTTTATGTTTTCCCCTTTTTTCACTTTATCCATATTCCCCAGTGTTTTGTTTCTGAATACCACCACCTTCAGTGTTTCTTCCCTTGTATCCAACCCCCCTCACCCTTTCTTTTCCCTATCTCTCTGCCCCTTCTTCTGTTAGTTCCTCTTTTCCTTCCCCCTCCCCTTTTTCCCTTTTAATACTTGAAAGGTAAGATAAGTTTCTCAACTTAACTGCGTGTGTTTATGCTAACTTTACACCTAATCTGATGAGTATTTTCCAAGGATTTGTTTTCTTGTTGCAAGGTGTTAAATTTCTCTTGTGTTTCTTTTTCCCAATTTGTCCAATTGATTTTTAAACTCCTTCACAACCTCTTCTAAGTAGTCTTTATGGACTGGAGAGCAATTCAGATTCTCAGAAGTTCTAGATCTTGGGGTGGCTTAGGTGGCGTAGTGGATAAGCACCAGCCCTGGAGTCAGGAGTACCTGTGTTCAAATCCAGTCTCGGACACTTAATAATTACCTAGCTGTGTGGCCTTGGGCAAGCCACTTAACTCCATTTGCCTTGCAGAAAACCTAAAAAAAGAAGTTCTAGACCTTCAAGGTCTTTTGATGCTCCCCTCTCTACTTTTCACTGGCCTTTCTTCATTTTCCTTAGATCTTGTGTTGGGGAGGGCTGGTTCACAGACTTTTGGTGTTAGAATCCCTAGGGGCTTTGCTTACCAGGTTTAGTAACCCAAGTGGGTTGATCAGTAGGGGGTACTAGAGGCTTTCTTTGGAGTGTCCATGAGCTTGATTTGTGGCCCACTCCCTAGGTTTAGCACTCCCTAGGCTTGGTGGGAAGGGGAGGAGCAGAGTCTGGATTATCCTAGCACAATGTGGGCTGGACCCTTGGGCTAGATAGTTAATCTTATTCTACTGACAGAGTTCTGCTGGGGTGGTGGTGGTGGTGGTAGTGGTGGTAGGGTTGTTATTGTGTTTGTTCTGGGAAGAGGGTGGGGCTCAACTGGAAACATGGGGACTCCACTGACAATATGGGGCTCAATGGCCCTGGTCTTCCAGGCCAGCTGAACTGACCACATCAATGACTAGTGGCACTTTGGAGTTCTCCCACCTGCCACTCACACAGCCAATACGGTTGTTCTTGGGTTAGTCCCTGAGTCTCCCCCTGCTGCCCCTGCATTGGATCTCTGCTCTCTGCCACCCACCCCCGTTACCCACACTCCCCTGAGACAGACTTTGTTGGTAGATGTTCTTTTTCTTTTCCAGGTTTTCTCTTAAATTTCTGTTAAGAAGTGTAATTCATATTAGTTCTGAGGGAAAACCAAGAGACATTAGGACAGTGCCTGACTTTTCTCCACCATCTTGACCAGTAAGCTCTATTAATTTTATCTTATATGATTTTATCTCATATGTAATTATGAACTTTTCTATTCATATTGATAAGTAATTTGTTCCATGATTTATAATTTACTTTTGATATCACCATTTATTTATCCATTAGGAACTTTGCTTGGTAGAAGTGTGAGATGTTGGTTTATACTTAATTTTTCTCTTGATTGCTTTCCTGTTTCTCCCAACAGTTTTTTTAAAATAGTGTATTCTTGTCCCACAAGCTGGGATCTTTGGGTTTATCAAATTCTAGGTTACAATGCTAATTTGCTTCTGTATCTTGTGTACCTAATCTTTTCCACTGTTCAATCTCTCTATTTCTTATTGAGAAATAAAATTATTTTGATGATTACTACTTTGTAGTATAGTTTGAGATCAGGTACTACTATGACCTCTTCTTTGCCATTTTTTCTCATTGATTCTTTGATAGTCTTGATTTTTTCTTCTTGCAGATGAACTTGTTTTTTAGTTCTATAAAGTATTTCTTTGTACACTTTTGTAGTTTTATAAAATATTCCTTTTTTAGTTTGATTGATCTGGAATGTAAAAAGTAAATTGATTTAGATTGTATTTTCATTTTTTTGTTATATTAGCTTGAACAACCAATTAATAAATCTTCAGTAATTTACATTTAATTTTATATGTATGAAAAGAGTTTTGTAATTGTGTTCACATATAGATCTTGTGCATGTCTTGGCACATAGATTCCCAATTATTTAAACTTTCTTTAGTTATTATAAAACAAATTTTTCTTTCTATCTCTTCTTAATTGGAGTTTTGTTAGTAACATTCAAAAATGTTGATGATTTATATTCTACAACTTTGTTGAAATTAATTATTTTAATTCTTTTTTTAAAGTTGACTTTCCAGAATTCTTTAAGTAAACTGTCATATTATTTGTAAAATGTGATCATTTTGTTTCCTTCTTTTCCTGTGTTTATTCATTCAATTTCCTTTTCTGTTCTTGTTGTTATAGTTATCATTTGTAATACAATATTGTAGACACCCTTGCTTTACAACTGCTCTTATATAAAAAGTTTCTAGTTTATCAACATTGTAGATATTGTACAGCCAGATAATACTGGTTCTTGGGTTTATATAGATGATACATACATCAAGAAAAATACATTTATTCTTATGTTTCTATTTTTTAAAAAAACTAGTACATATTTCATCAAAAGATTTTTCATCTATTGATATAATCATATGACTTTTGTTGTTCATGCCATTAAAATGACCAATTATGTTGTAGTTTTTCCTGATATTGAACTAGTCCTTTATTTCTGGTTCAAGATGTATAATCTTTATGATATGTGGCTGTAGTTTCCCCAGTAAGATTTTCTTTAACATTTTTGCAACAATATTATTCATTAGGAATATTGATGTATAGAGTTCTTTCTCTGTTCTTACTCTGTTTAAGAATCATGGTCATATTTCTATCATAGAAAGAATTTAGTAAGATGCCTTGTTTTCCTTTTTTCCCTCAAACAGTTTTTTAAGTATTTGAATTAACTGTTCTTTAAATGATTAATAGAATTCACTTGTAAATCTATCTGGTCTATATTTACTTGTTTTTACTAATACTTTTCATTTGAGAATTCACTCCCTGTTCAATTGCTTTTTTTTTCTAAAACTGCATTTTAAAGTTCTTCATTTAGTGATCTGTTAATCTGGTCATTTTATATTTTTGTAAATATTTAATACATTTCATTGATATTGTCAGTTTTATTTGTATATAATTAGATGAAACAGTTCTTATTGATTTCTTTTTCTTTCGGTGTGAATTTACTTTTTATATTAGTAATTTAGTTTTATTTTCTTTTTAAAAAGAGCTTTCATTTCTTTTCTCATTATTAACTTGTCTTTTTCTATATTTCATTTTTATTCAATAGGCAAAAACAGTTTAAATTGTTCATTTGTTTTTTCTTCTATATTCTTTACTGCCCTCTTTCATAGAGTATGCTTATACATATACAGTCATGTAAAACATTTTATTATTAGTTCTATTGCAAAAGAAAACAGACCAAAAAAAAGTCATGCAGAACTAAAAAAAAGTTTAAAAAAGTTTAAAAATGATTCAATCTGCATTCATACTTCCATCAGTTTCTTTCTCTGGAAGTAGACAGCATTTTTTCATTATAAATCCTTCACAATGATCTTGGGTCATATATTGTTCAGAAAACCTAAGTTATTCAGAATTTACATTGTGTAATATTGCTCTTATTATGCATAATTTTCTCCTAGTTCTATTCACTTTACCTTGAATCAGCTCATATAAGCCTTCCTAAGTTTTTCTGCTTGCCATTTCTCATGGCACAATACTATTCCATCACAATCATATATTACAGCTTGTTTATGCATTTTCCCAGTTGACAAATATTCCCTCAATTTCCAATACATCACCACACTGAGATGATTTTGCACATATAAGTCCCTTTCCAATTTTTTTAATCTCTTTGATATGCAGACCTAGCAGTGGTATTGTTGCATCACAAGGTATGCTATAAATATTTTTGTAAAATAATTGTTTTCACCCCTTTTTGTATGTCTTTGGGTGCTATTGGATAGATACCACCTAGCAGTCATATTTCTAGACCAAAAGATATGTATACTTTTATATCCTTTGGGAGTAGCTCCAAATTGCTCTCTAAAATGGTTGGATCAGTTACAACTCTACCAGTAGTACATTAGTGTCCTATTTCCCCCCACTTCCCACATATCCTTTAATAGTTGTCATTTTATTTTTCTGTCTTATTAGCCAATCTGATAAGTGTGAGTTGGTACCAAAGAGCTGCTTTAGTTAGCATTTCTCTAATTTATAATTACATAGAGCATGTTTAAAGTCATATATGTTCATATATTTCCCCAGTTTATTTTGATGGGTTGACTGAAGTATTTTATATTGTCTACCGTTATTTTAATTAGAATTTCTCTTTTTTTTTTACTGGACTTTGTTGCTAATATATAGAAATGCTGATGATTTGTGTGGGTTTGTTTTCTGACTACAACTTTGTTAAAGTTGTTAATTATTTCAAATAGTTCTTTGGTTGGCTTTTTAAGATTCTCAAAGTGTACCATTATATCATAGGCAAAGAGAAATAGCTTCATTTCCTCATTTCTTATTCCAATTCTTTAATTTCTTTTTCTTTTCTAATTCTTACAGCTAGCATTTCTATTACAATATTGAATAATAGTGGTGATAATGCACATCCTTGCTTCATGCCTGATCTTATTGGGAAGATTTCTAGCTTATTCCCATTATAGATAATGCTCACTGATAGTTTTATAGGGCTACTAATTATCATTTTGAGGAAAACTCCATCTATTCCTTTGCTCTTTAGTGTTTTTAATATGAATTGATGCAGTATTTTTTCAAAAAACATTTGTATGCAAAAATTGATATACTAATATAGTTTCTTTTGGTTTTATTATTGATGTGGTCAATTATGCTGATAGTTTTCCTAATATTAAAGCAGTCCTGTATTCTTGTTATAAGTACCATCTGGTCATAGTATATGATCATTGTGATAAACTACTCTATTCTTTCCCTTAAATTTATTTAAAATTTTTGCATTAATATACATTAGGGAAATAGATCTATAGTTTCCTTTTTCTGCTTTTGTTCTTGGTTTAGGTTTTAAAACCATATTTATGTCATAAAAGGAATTTGGTCAGAGTCTTTTTTTGTCTATTTTTCCAAATAGTCTATATACTATTAAAATTCATTGCTTTTTAAATGTTGTGTAGAATTCACTTTTGAATCCATCTGGTCCTGGTGATTTTTTTCTTAAAGAACTCTTTATTGATCGTTCAATTTCTTTTTTTTTCCAAAATAGTTATTTAAGTATTCTATTTCCTCTTCTGTTTTTCTTGGCAATTCATATTTTTATAAATAGTTACCCATTTCACTGAGATTGCCAGATTTATGGCTTAATAGTTGGGCAAACTTGTTATTGGTAAAATTATTCTTTTATTTTTTGATATTGGCAATTTGATTTCCCTCTTTTTTAAAAAATTAAATTAACTAATTACCATATTTCCCCATGTATAAGACACACCTATTTTTGAAAAATTTGGGGTCTAAAAAACTAGGAGCATCTTATAAAGTGGTTGTGGTTCTTTTTTTTTACTTGCATTTCCCACTTTTTCACACTTGTCTTTTGTACTCATTGTATTACATTTTTTTACTGGTATATTAGGTTACATTTTGTCACATTCTACCCAGAAATAACTCAGAAAAGATTTTTGTACTGTGCTGTAATTCAAGTTAAAGGTGATCCAGTTTGCAAAAGTGGATGGAAATCATGCTGCTGAACATCAGTTTGGTCCTCCTTCACCCTGAGAAAACAATCCGAGACTGGCTATGGGAAGAAGAAACATGACTGAAGATAACTCAGCAGAAGAAGGCCATGAAAGGCAAGGCATCTAATTGTCCTGAGTCTGAGAGGGAATTGAAGAGATGGATTGAAGAGCAAAGGACCATTGGAAGTACTGTGTCCACAAAGATGGGTTAGCATGAGGCAAGAAGAATTGCTGATGAAAAAGAAGTTACTGATTTCAAAGGACTCAATGGGTGTTTCAGGTTCATAAAACGGAATGGACTAAGCTTGCGTCCACACACCAGACTTGCTCAAAAGATACCTGAAAGCTAAGAACAGAGGGTCCTTGAATTTCATGATGAATAAAAATCGAGTTCAATAACTTTATGTAATATTTTTTTTTCAAATTTCAGGTCCCAAAATAATTTGGTTTATTAATAAACCAGCTCCTGTTTTATTTTTTGTTAATTAAATGATTTTCTCAGTTTCAATTTTATTAATCTCTTCTTTGATTTTCTAGATTTTCAATTTGGTGTTTAATTAGGGATTTTTGTTGTTCTTTTTCTAGTATTTTTTTTAGTTGCATGCCTAATTCATTGATCAGCTCTTTCTCTGTTTTATTTGGAGATATAGATAACATTTAGAACTATAAACTTTCCCTTAAGTAGTACATATGACCAAATGTCATAAATTTCGATATGTTTTCTCATTGTCATTTTCTTTAGTGAAATTATTGATTATTGCAATGATTTGTTCTTTTAACCATAATAGGGTTAGATTATTTAGTTTCAAAGTTATTTTATTTATATTTCCATGTTCTTTTATTGAATGCAATTTTTATTATGTTATTATATGAAAAGTGTGGCTTTAATATGTTTTCCTTTGTATTTCCTTTTAATCGCATCCAGAAATATATTATATTTATCTTTTCTAAAATTCTATTCCTTTCCTTAAGTTCTTTCTTGTCTGTTTTTAATTGTTGGTTTATTTAGTTCTGAGATGGAAAGGGTGAGCTCTTCCTTGGTCTGGTGTAGTTTTTTGGAGGCAATTGACTAAGTAACTTGCCCAGGTCCAGTGTCTGGGGTCAAATTTGAACTAAGGTCCTCCTGTCTCCAAGACTGGTGTTCTGTGCCACCCAGTTGCCCCTTTCCAGTGTTTTATCACTATTTCCTTCTATAATGCATTAGACTGTTCTTTTAAGAATTTGAATGCATTATAATTTGGGTATATAAACATATATATATATATATATTATTTACTAATAAAATTACTTAATTTTTCTATGGTATTTTTTAGCAAAATGTAATTTTCCTGATTGTCTTTTGAAAATAATTGATCATTTTTAGGTATATTTATGCTTTTACTTTGAGATCAGAGTGCTATCCTACTTTTTTTTCCCATCAGTTGAAGCATAATAGATTCTGCTCCCGCCCTTTATCATTACTCTGTCTTACTCTGTCTCTCTTTCAGGTCTGTTTCTTGTCAAATTCTGTTTTTTTAATCCACTCTGTGTTCTGCTTCTGTTTAATGAATGAGATGATCCCATTCTCCTTTACAGTTATGATTATTATTATGTATTTCTGTTCATTCCCCCCACCCCCAACATACATAAACACATTTCTCTCTCTCTCTCTCTCTCTCTCTCTCTCTCTCTCTCTCTCTCTCTCTCTCTCTCTCTCTCTCTCTCTCCTTTTACTCTATCACTCTTCAAAAATTTGATATACTTCTGATCTCTATCTATCTAATGCTCCCTCCCTTCTATTAAACCTACTTCTTTTATCCCTCTCCCTGCCTACTTCTATGTAGGGCAAGTTAGATTTTTATACCCCAACTGAGTGTGTGTTATTCTCTCTTTGAGTCAACTCTGATGATAGTATGGTTTAGGTGATATCTGCCCCCCCCCCCCATTTTTTCCTTCTATAGTTAAAGTTCTTTTACACCTTTTTTAATCTGAGATAATTTACCCTTTCCTATATCTCATTTCCCCTTCTCCCAGGGTATTCATTCTTCTTCTTTCCCCTTAATTTTAGTTTTAAAAAATCATCCCATCATAGTCAATTCACACTTGTGCCCTCTTTCTCTATTTATTCCTTTTAATTATTCTAATAATGATACAATTCTTAGGATTTATAAGTATTATTTTCCTAAGTAGGAATATAAGCAGTTCAACCTTATTGAATCAGTTATGATTTCTCTTTCCTGTTTTCCATTTTATGCTTTTCCTGAATTTTGTATTAGAAAATCAAATTTTCTATTTGCTGCTTTTTTTAAATTGAATGTCAATTTTTTTCCATGAAAGATTATATTCATTTTTTCTGGGTAGGTTATTCTTGCTTGTAATTCTACCCCTTTTGCCTTCTGAAATATTACATTCCAACTCCTTTGATCTTTTAATGGAAAAGCTGCTAAATTTTCTGTTATTCTGACTGTGAGTCCTGGAACTTGACTATAATATGCTTGAGAGTTTTTATTTTGGGATCTCTTTAAGAAGGAATTCAATGAAGTCTTTCCATTTCTATTTTACCTTTTGGATCTTAGATATCAGAGCAATTTTGTTTTGCTTTGTTTGTTTTTGTAATTTCTTGTGAGATGATAGCTAGATTTTTTTATCATGGATTTCAAGTTGTCCAATAATTTTTTTTTTTTTTTAGATTTTTGCAAAGCAAATAGGGTTAAGTGGCTCAGCCAAGACCACACAGCTAGGTAATTATTAAGTGTCTCAGGTCACATTTGAACTCAGGTACTCCTGACTCCCAGGCCGGTGCTCTATCCACTGTGCCACCTAGCTGCCCACAATAATTGTTAAATCTTTTTTAGATCATTTTTTCAGGTCAGTTGTTTCAAATTTCATATTTCCTTTTATTTTTTTCCATTCTTTTGGCTTTGTTTTATTGTTTCTCAATGTCTCATGGGATCATTGGTTTCCATTGCCCAATTCAATTATATCTTCAGTGATTTATACCTTCTTTTCCATTTGGTCAATTCTGTTTTTAGGTGCTATTTTCTTCAGTATTTTTTGTACCTCTTTACGAAATTGGTATCTTTCTTTTAAGAGTTTTCTTGCATCACTCTAATTTCTTTCCTCAATTTTCCCTCTAACTTTTTAATTTAATTTTTAAATTTATTTTTGAGCTTTTTCAGAAATTATTTTTTGGGGGGGGTCTGTAACTAATTCACTTTTTTGGCAGCTTTTCATGTAACTATTTTTACTTCATTGGTTTTTTTCTTGATCTTCCCTATTATCATAGTAACTTTATATGGTCTGGTTCTTCTTTTGTTGTTTATCCATTTTTCAGTCTGTTTCTTGAGCAGAGGTACTTCTCTCCATTTTTGAACCAAGATCAGGGCACCTGTACCCCTGTTACCCCAATAACAGTGAGGTAGAATTCCTTTTAGTTCTAGGACTGTGATAACCAGAACTGCTTATGGGCATTTTTTCACAATCCTACAACCAGTGTCAGCAAAAGGTCCCCTGTGATCTTCTTCAGAGCAGTTGATCAAACTCTTTAGGGTCTGTGAGTTCCTGTCTGTGAGGTGAGAGTTCCTGAAGCCACTGCCATTGCTACTTACTGCCTTCATCATCTGCTGGTGATGCCCCAGTGGATGTAGTCTGCAGTGATCTCCAGAGCTGACTACTACCCTGCAGAAACAGACCCTTCCTGTCAACCTCATAAGGTATCTTGACCTGGAAAATTTTTTCACTCTGATCTTTCATTGATTGTTAGTCCAGAATTCAATTTGAAGAGTTATTTTCAAATTATTTGGAGGGGAATCTGAGTACTCTCAGTGAGTCCCTGCCTTTTCTCCATCATTTTGACTTCTATCCTCATTTAGTTTTAAAAATAATTTTTTAAAGCATTTTTTTAAAACTCTTGTTTTATATTTCTGAGAAATTTGGTTGGACTTGTGCTCAAACTGTGTTTTTTTTGAGGTTGTTTTAGAGTCATTGTCTTCCTCTGAGGTGGTGTCCTGAGTATCCCTGTCACCACAAAAGTGCTTTATGGTAGGATCCTTGTTTTTTTTTTTTTTTGTTTGTTTGTTTTTTGTTCTTTCAGCCTACTTCTTGACTTTGAGGTTTATATCAGGTTCTGTGTACTTCTGGGGGAATATTTGGCCTGAGTTTGTTTTTTTTTTTTGGTTCTCTTGGGTCTTTCTTCTCATTTTTTGGGGGATATTGAATGTTGTGTAATTCCAGGACCTCCAGAACAATTCAGGTTAAAGATCTGTAAGCTCTCAGTTTTTCCAAAGATGCATGGAAAAAAGTCTGTTCAAAATTCAGCAAATTTTTGTCTTAGACTGGAAGTTGTAATAGACTATCACTGAATTTTAGTTCCTATCATTCATCTTAAAAGCTCTGAAGATTTACAGTAACAAAACTGTGGACTTCTCTTTTGTTTGGACTCCCTTTTTCTGGTCATTCTATTACAGGCTTCAGAACTGACATCAGGAAATTAGATATAACTCCACTCCTAGGATCAAAGGCACCGAGCCACTTTGCTATCTGAAGCTTTTTCTTGCATGGTGCACAGTCTAGGTTCCATGACAGCTCACACCTAAACAGTACACAGATTATCCTCAATTTCTAATGGATCTTTGACCCAACTGAATAGTGAGCATCTGAATTGTCAGTTAGGAACTCTTATTTATATTGAATGAGATTGTGGTATTCCAACATGGATCTGGAGCCCTGTACTTTGACAAAGCCTCATTTCTCTTTCAGTTCCTTGCTCTAGGGTGGCATAAAATACCATGGTAATTACCCTGGTAATACCCTGACCTCAGTTTTCATCGACCTTATATGTCAATGCCAATCTGATCTGTAAAAGTGATACTTTTTGCTTGCATTTTCTGATCAGTATTCAGTCTGGTGCCTTTTCAAGAGTTTTGTGGAGGGGTTGGAAGAGCAGGGTTAGAGTTCTTTTTTGCTACTCTCCTCTCTTGGCTTGGCCTCCATTTTGCCTCCTTGACTTGTCTCTCCCCTTTCATTCTCAGCCATCTGCAGATAAAGTGATAGGACTCAAGCACAGATTTGATTATGCCACTCTCCTGTTCAAAAAAGCTTTGGGGACTTCCTATTGCCTCCAGAATAAAAGACAGATTTTTTCTGTTTAACATTTAAAGTCCTTCATAATCTGTCTTTGCAAATGTTATCCTTAATGCCTAGGAAACTCTTATTTCTCACCTCTGGAAAATTTCGATCTTTTCAAGAATTAGGTCAAGTGCTGCCTCCTATAGAATATCTTTTCTGGTCCCTAGTTGCAGGTTTCCCTTCCTCCAATTATATTATATTTATTCTGTATATATATTTTGATGTGTGTCTTCATGTTGTTTTCTCTTGATAGAATGTAAGCTCCTTAAGGACAGGGACATTTTTTGTCCTTGTATCTCCAGTTCCTAGTATGATTCTTAGAATAATGTAAATAATTAATAAATGCTTTTCCAACTGAATTTCAATTTAATATAGTAAAAGTGAAGGATAATAGATAGACAGTTTATATGGTACACTGGCAACTTTAAAACAAAAAAAAGAATTAGAGGAGGCCTTTATCAAATATAGAAGACACTCTCCAGAGTTATGAAAGAATATGAAGGTATGGAGGCATGTGTGGGAAAAGATTAGTACCCACTGGGAAGAATACCCACATTCAAGAGTTCACAGGTCTCATATTGAAGTTATTTTCCTTTTCTTTTACATAAAATGATCTGTGGTTCATCCTCACCACCTACTTGCATTTTGGAGCTGGTACTAACCTATCATATTGTCTAGTGGATATATTTCTCTCAAGTTTCTTTGTGAGTAACATATTAAAAAAAGAATTGCAATTCTATTTCAGATCCTTTATGTCATGGATAACTTGTGACATATTTGCTTCTCAAGTGAATGATTCTCTCATCAGACTTGATAGCTACGGAGATCAGTAGATATTTTTGAATGCCACAATGGCAATTGGGAGTGCAGCTAAGATCTTTAAATCTAAACAGTCATCATTCCTTAATAATCGACAGTTATTGGGTTCATCCAAGTGGTCCAACTATTCCTAGCCAATGTCATTGTTGACTTTATTGACCTTCTAACCCCTGAACAAAAGGGCTTATAATGAATTATCATATTGGAGTTGGTGGCTCATGGTTATGATGCTATGAATTAACTTCCATTCTAAGAAATATCTAATATGCTTTCTTTATAAACCATAGGATTGAGAGCTAGAAAGGACCTTAGAGATTAGCTAATCTAATCCCTTCATTTTTTTTATATAGGAAACTGAGTTTTGGAGAGATAAGCCTACTGTTGCCTGACTTTACAGGGATAACGGATAAGAGAACCAAAATTGGAACCTTGGTCCTGTGATACTATATCCAGAGATTTTATTGTTACACTTGAATTCCCAAGTCTCTATGAGGAAATAAACCCCACTAATATCTTCCTTGCTCTCTTCTACTTCCTTCTCTGTGATGCAGTATCTTCCTGTAATACTGATTCTTGGCTTTAATAAAATGCTATACTTCACTCTGCCTTGGGACTTACTCTATCCTTTTTTCCCCCAACAGCTTTAAGAATTCTTTTTCTCTTCTTCCCTTACCCCACTTAAGGCAGCACCAATACTTAATAAGCATTTGTGATGAGGGTGAAGTTGATGATGATGACAATAAAGAATAATGATTCTGATAATCCCAGAAAGAATGAATAAATCCCCAAATCCAAAGCTCTTGGATTTTGTTTGAATTTCATCTTGTCTGATTTATAGAAATTAATGAGCAACTAGATCTGGACCTGGTGTGCCTTGATAAAGAGAATTATTTTTAGTGCCTTGGCATTTAAAAGGATCTGTTATAATTTCATGCTTAAATAACACTAAATAATGGTCTGTGTTTATCTAGCATAATTGGAAGAGGCGAAGACAAAAGAAAATAAAGAAAATAGTCTCTACCATACAAACTGGCAAGGATAGATTGTTGCAGAAAGACAAGAGAAAAACAAATAAACTGCATCCAAAAAACCCTACCAAAAAGCCTAACAGCAAAACAAACCCCAAATTAACCACAGGGGCCTCATTATTCCTCATTTCATATAAAGTGACCCTAAACAACTTCATGAAGGTCATGACCTTCACCTAAGGCAGCAAAATTCCAGGATATGTGTGCATTTCTACATGTATATGTATCTGTGGTTACAGAAATGGAGTGCCTCCATGTTCCTAGTTACAGCCCATTGGTGGACATTAAATGCTCCTACTTCCTTTTTCCCTGCATTGTCTAAGGGATAAGTTGGAGAATGTCCCTGAATCAATGTCTCCTTGCTCCCCCTCTTCCTGAACTCTTTCAGAGTAAATTCCTTTGGTTACTGGCATGTGAGCCTGCCTCAAGAATCTCAAATCATTACCTCTTTCCTGGAAGTGCCAATAAGTTTGGAATTCTGTAATTGAGTCCTGGACTAAGCCAGAGATCAAAAGGGAAAGTCAATATAAAGGATGAGAAAGTGGATCAGGTAACTGGTATAGTGCAAAGAATTTTGGATTTGAGATCTGAGACTCTGATTTAGATCATGGTTCTGTCACTTAATACCTGTTTGAGTTTAAAAAAAAACTTAATTTTTAATTTATGGACTAAAACAAGTATTTCCATAACAATAAAATAAAAAGGATGATTGCACGTGAAACTGAAAATCTACTGTGCACAATTTGCTATTCCTTTCAAATACCCAATAAATTTATCATATATTTTTCTTATTTTCTTCTCTATAGCCCTCTCTTCCCCCCCTCCCCTCCTTAGTTATTACGAGACACAAATAAGTATATATGTAAAATTATTCTATACATACTTCAATTTATCAGTTTTTTTCACTTGATTTAAAATAGCATTTCTTCATATGTCCTTTATATTTAATTTGCATAGTTATAATAGTCAAAATAACTTATTTGATCAAAGTTATTTTTCCAAAGGAATGGGGTTAAGTGACTTGTTCAAGGTCTCTCAGCCAGGTAATTATTAAGTGTCTGAGGTCACATTTCAACTCAAGTCCTCCTGACTCTAGGGCTGGGGCTTTATCCACTGTGCACCTAAAAGTTGTTCTTTAAACAATATTGCTTTTACTATATATAATGTTGTCTTGGTTCTGTTCATTTTGTGCTTCATTATTTCCTCCAAGTCTTTCCTTGGTTTTCTAAGATCATTGATCCAATCTTTTCTTATAGCTTGGCAGTATTCTTTCAAACACCTGTGTGATTTTAGGCAAGTTGTCATATCTGGAACCAGAAAGGAGTCTGGGGGCAATTGGGTAAAATTCATTTATATTCATATAAATTCATACATTCGTATAATGAATTTAGAGTTATTGGATTGGGGTTTAAATCCTAGCTACACAGCTACTTTTTATGTGACATCAGACAAAAAAAATTACAGTCCCTCTAGGCTTCATGTACAAAATGAGATTAGACTAATTACTTCCTAAGGGCCATTTTAGTGGTTAATTGATGTATGATACCAGATTCTTGAGCCACCAGAAACATCTTCTTCTCCTTATACATCAACCTTCTAGACCTAGCGTGAGAAGATAACTTGGAGGCTACCTAGTCCAAACCTTCTTTCTCTACAGAGGAGGAATAATGATGTTTGTCCTTCATCTTCGAAGGAGACCATGACATCAGGGAGGCGATGCCATGACAAACACATGAATTGAATTTGAGTGAGGAGCGGCTGTGCTAAGTTACTAGCCTCACTTTCTCCTCCAGAGTCATCTGGGTCCAGTGTCCAGAAATGAAACAGGACAGCTAGAGATGGCTCTCGATGTCAGGCAATCCTGATTAAGTGACTTGCCCAAGGTCACACAGCTAGTGTGTGTCAAGAAACTGAGGCCAAGGGAGGTCAATGCAGGTCACAGGGGTAGAGTTTGAATTACCAAGTCACAAGCCTCACTTTCTTTTCCAGATCCATCTGGGTCCAGTGACCAGAAATGAATCAGGACAACTGGAGATGGCTCTGGATGCCAGGCAATCCTGATTAAAGTGACTTGCCCAAAGGTAGCATGTGTTAGGAAACTGAGGCCAAGGGAGGTCAATGCAGATCACAGGGGTAGAGTTTGAATTGCTGTCACCAGCCTCATTTTCTCTTCCAGATCCATCTGGGTCCAGTGACCAGAAATGAATCAGGACAACTGGAGATGGCTCTGGATGCCAGGCAATCCTGATTAATTGACTTGCCCAAGGTCACACAACTAGTGTATGCCTGGAAACTGAGGCCAATGTGAGTCACAGGGGTAAAGTTTGAATTACTAAGTAACCAGACTCACTTTCTACTCTAGAACCATCTGGATCCAGTGATCAGAAATGAATCAGGACAACTGGAGATGGCTCTGGATGCCAGGCAATCCTGATTAAGTGACTTGCCCAAAGGTAGTGTGTGTGTGTGTGTTAGGAAACTGAGGCCAAAGGATGTCAATGTAGATCACAGGGGTAGAGTTTGAATTGCTAAGTCACCAGCCTCATTTTCTCTTCCAGATCTATCTGTCAGGACAACTGGAGATGACTCTGGAGGCCAGGCAATCAGGGTTAAGTGACTTGCCCAAGGTCACACAGCTAATGTGTGTCAGGAAACTGAGGCCAAGGGTGGTCAATGCAGGTCACCGGGTAGAGTTTGAATTCACCTCATTTGAATCCAAATGCAGGCATCTCTTGGTATGGATTCTGAGACAGACACCCAGCAAGGAAGCTCCTCCTCCTTGTCCACTGCCTTCTACTGCCCCCCAACCCCTCCACCAGCCCCTCTCTCCTCTTGTAAAATCTGGCCCTGTTTGCACATTTGCATTTCTGCTGACTGCGAGGATCAGTTTAATTTCATGGGTGTCATTTCCTTCAAGAAATCTCTCTCTGAGCAGCCGCCCGTCGAATCCCCAATAAAACATATTTTCCTACGGTAATGATTTTATGGGCCCATAAGTCATGAATTTATTATGATCTCAGCCCTTGCTGCTGATTGCTGTAAAATGCAAAGTAATTAACAGCGAGCGGTAGCAGCTATTCCCACCTGGTAGCGCGCTCCTACGTTCGCTGATGGGTTTGATTAAAGTAATGACTAAAGTGTAAAGCCGGGCTGTAAAATATTAGCATGATTAATGCTGTATCCTAAATAAGAAACAAAACTAACGGGCCCAGTCTGATAAAAAAAATCCTCCCTCCCCCTTAAGCTATTGTTCTGGCTCATTTACGGTATGTCTTTCTTCTCATTAAATAATGTATAGATTCCAAGGCCAGGGGGCAGGCGAACAGTGCCGAGCCGACCGTTTCCATAACGTCTTAAGTGCTGATATTAATTCCTTCTTCTCTTCCTCTTGGATGTAAGGAGCAGGTTTTCCGAACTTGGCTTTGGCTCTGGTCCATTTTGACTGGCAGTAGAGACCTACCGAGAAGGCAGGAAGGAAAGCTAACCCCAGTCATGCTCCCCCAGAGCTAGCTTTCCCAGCAACCTCCCAGGCAGAGGAGACAGGTATTTTGGCTTCACCTTCTCACCTTTGCGATCTGAAACTGAAAGTTCAGAGGCTTTGCAAATGATATTGGAGAGGGAGGAGAGTACAATGAGAAAAGAATTAAGAAGAGATCCATCTCCAGACAATTACTGCAAAGAAATATTGTACTGGGGGACTGGAGCTGAGCTATGCTTCAATGATAAAGGGAAAGAAAATTGTGTGTGTGTGTGTGTGTGTGTGTGTGTGTGTGTGTGTGTGTCCTAGCAACTAGCTTCTGAAGGAAAATTGTTATTGTTATTGTTTTAACATCTAGTGAAAATTAATGCTCATGATCTCTTTCTCCATGACAGGAAAAGAAACTAGGCATATTCTGAAGAATGTTGCCATGACCAACATGATTTTGCTATATTTCATTATAGCCTTCACATCCAGACTGAAAAAATAAGACAAAATTGAATCAATCTGAATGAACATTATGTTCACTTAAAAAAAATTCTCTTATGTTTTTTGTTCATATCCCATGGTTTTCTTTCTCTTCCCTTAGTCCTAATTCCTCATATACAAAATGACTGATATGTAAACATGCTGAACATAAATATACTTTTCACTGTGGAGGGGAAGGGGGTGTGAAGGGAGGGTGGAAGAGAATTGTGTAACATAAATATTCAAGTGGATAACTGTGGAAAAACTTTCATATGTAATTGGAAAAATAAAATAAAATATCAATTAAAATATTACATTATAGCCAAATACAGATATCAATATGTGTATTGGAAAATGCATTGATTTTGGAGTTCTTTTAGACTGGGACTTGATTCTTAACTGTCATTTCCTATCCACATGACCTTGAACAAATTTCTCATCTACTCTAAATCTTGTTCTTCTCATATGAAAAGTGTGTGTGTGGGGTGAAACTTGCAGTATCTATCTTTCACAGGGTTATTGTCTTTTCTAGGGGCACCTGTGAATGATGGATTGCTTGAATTGGTTCTTCTGAACTATGGTATGACTTCAGAGACGATCAGTTGCTTGCACTAAGACAAGCATCAATATAGGGAGCAATAGGCCACATGCCCAAGGAAAGGTGAACCAGTCCTGATCAGAAAAATGGAGCAGGTTAAAGCTTCCATGTTGATCAGTGTTCAGTCTATGAGTGACTGCTACACATTCAACATGAGTGAGATAAGAAGACTAGCCTCAAAGCAATGTTCAATTTTATTGTCATTTGGATCTGACTCTTCATGATCCCATTTTGGGGTTTTCTTGGCAGAGATACTGGAATGATTTGCCTTTTCTTTCTCCAGCTCATTTGATAAATGAGGAAACTGAGGCAAAGAGGGTTAAGTGACTTGTTTCAGGCCATACAGGGAGTAAGTGTGTGAGGCCATGTTGGAACTCAGGAAGACTCATCTTCCTGACTACAGGCCTGGTACCCTATCCATTGTGTCACCTGGATGCTCCTCACAAAACAATAAACAAAATCTCCAAGACTGTGATTCAGAATCCGTTGACCAATCTTATAAACCTAGTTTCTTCATTACTGATTGCCTTCTTTTCTTAAAAGCAATTAACAATGTTAGGCAGTCTTAAGTGTTTATAGAATAATTATTTATTGATGTTTCTACAGCCCATGGCTTTCAGTAATCCTGAAACAAAAATGAGGAATATTGTGTTCTGAATTTACAACTTTAACCAGATGATCTTGAGGAAAGCATTCAGAAGCTGCCAGAACTCAGAATTTGTGAATTTTCTTGGGAAAAACAGTGTGTGAAACTCCTAAAATGCTGTTTTCAGACTCCCAATAGTGTATGATAGCAGATGGATGTTCAAGGACAGACTCAGTCATTCTTTATTCACCAAAGAATGTGTGGAGTAATGAGTTTTTAGTCCTGTGCAGGTTCAACCATTGAGGGAAGAAATAATTCACTAATGGGAAAGAAGATTTCTAGAACAGAAAGGGAAAATCTTTTGAGGGAAAATAGGGAGAGGTATCAATAGAAAAGGAAAGAGCAACATCTCTCCATCAATCTGAGAATGAGATGAACATTATTTTTAGCCTTTATTGGAGTGGAGAAAGAATGAGGAAGGGAAGAAAAAAGAGGCAGGCAGTCATCATTAGGGATGATGAGAGGTGGTGGAAGCTATAAATATTTGGCACTGGGAGTAGACCAAAGGGTCTTTTTGATGAAACCACAAATGATGGGGGCTTCAGGTAAGAGTAAATGAAGCAAGTTGCAGGATCTTTCAGTACAAACTTGAATTAGGGGAAATCATAAAGGAAACATATTAGCCATTAGTTCTGGGGGCAGAAAACTGCAGATAGTGCTACAAATCTGGGATAAGTCCTAGAGACTCTGCCCATGATTGGGTTAGAGGGGAAAAATATATATTTAAGCTGCATTTGATCTATGATTAGTCCTGATGGAACCATTGGGAAGAAGGTCTTCTTTGTGAAACTTACAGAGTTCTAGTACAAAGGTAGAAGTGAATTACAGGTACATAGTGGAGTTAAAACCCAGCTTTATATACATTTAAACAGGGCTTACAGCATTGCCGCCACGATCTGTTGTTTCTTCCTGCTTCCCTTAGCATATTGCCTTTGTGGCCTTGGCTGCTGACTCTCACTAGAACAGGAATTTAGATATGGAAGGGGCATCAATGGCAATCAATCACTTCCAACAGACACCCCAAAGGAATTTGTACTATGGTATAAATAATACAATAGTATGTCCTGCTGATTCAGTCAAGTACTGAAAATCTTTTTTTTCCCTTGGAATCTCAAAAACAGAATAAATCTGAAAACCCCTTTAATCACACCATACTTGACCAAGAATTGACTATAACCCATCTGAAAAAGGGGTCTTCCAGACTTTGTACAAAGATACAAGGTGGTGGGAGTTCATTATCTCTTAAAGCACCTCATTCCTCTCTAGAGGTTTTCTTTATTATCAGTTCTAAAAATTACACTTGAAAACTTTTTCTTCTTTTTCCTAATCCTGTTCTAAATCCAAGCAGAACAAATCTAATCCCTCTTACAGATATCAGTTCTTCAAATTATTGCAAAAACATTTTGCCTCCCCCCTTCTCTGTGCATTATTACAAGTAAGAGTTATTAGACAGTTAAATGGTGTGTGTAGTGGAGGGGCATCTGGACTTGGTTTCAGGAAGATCTGAGTTTGAATCTGTCCTCTGAAACTAACTGTGTGACCCTAGGTAAGTCACTTACTCTCTGTTAGCCTCAGTTTCCTCAATTGTAAAATGAGGATAAGAACAGTATCTACCTCACAGAGTTGTTATGGAGCATTAATATAAGAATCAAATCAAATAATATTTGTAAAAGCACTTTGTATGGTGTCTGGAATACTGTAGACACTTAATAAATGTTTATTTTCTTTCCTTCTCTATCTCTAGAGGGTCTACATCTTATCAATGTCCATTCAAAGTGGTGCCTGAACTGAAACACAATGCTACAGAGGTAATCTCACCAGGGCAGAGTAATATCACCTTCCTATTTCTGAACACTGTTTGACTCAAGGCAGCCTGGGATAGCATTGATTTTTTTGACTGTCATTGCACATTGTTGACTTACGTTGATATTGAAATCCAATAACCCTCTGATCTTTTTATGGTTAACTGCTGTCTAGCCACACTTTTCCTTTTTTGGACCTCTGGGATTGATTCTTTGAACTCAAGCACATGACTTTACATTGTCAGTTCAGCAAATGTCCAGATCTTTTTGTATCTGTCATCCAGAATTTTAATTATCCTTTCTGCCTTTGTGTCATCTGAAAAGAAATATTAGGCAGCACAAATTCCTAAGACATACCACTCAACGCTTTTCCCAGTTTACATTGAATCATTAATAAGTCTTATTGGCTATTCAACCAGTTCTATAGTCACCCATCTCTGCCACTTGTCGAGCTCACATTGGTCCCAGTCTGTTTCATCGATGTTGTTTCTTAAGGAGATTTCACAAAAGAACCATAGACAAGTAATGCATAAAACATTAGTACTTTTATTATGGCACATATTAAGATATATTTGTGAAGCAATAAAACTTAACTCAAGACACTTGGGGGAAGGGATATGAGGGATCAGAGCAAAGGAAAAGAGGTTCTAGGTAAGGACTGGTGTCAGTCATTGGAGAGAGGAAGAGAGATCCCTCATTCTTATACATGATCATCTTCAGGTTTCAGCTATAGGGAATGGGAGGTTCACCAATTCTCTTTCCAGAATCTTCTCTTGAAATTAGTGCATCTTGGTTATGACAGGTTCTTGTCTCTTTTTCTAGCTTAATGAATGGAACACTGGGATTCATTTTCTTTCACACTGGGATTTGTTGTCTTTCCTACCAATAGAACCAATAACTCTATAATTTTTTTATAGAAGTGGAAGACCAGTCCTATGTGGAGAAGTGTGCTGGAACCAGTTCTTACCCTCTAGAGCTGATTGTCAAATGCTACAATCCTTGGCTTGCCATAAATGTGTTTATTGTTTGGAATTATCAAAAATATTAATAATTCACATTAAATTTCCACCTACCCATGTTGTTTGTTAAAGATTTGCCAATGGTTGTGCTATCTAGTTAAGTCCTTATTTGAGATACAAAGGGTACAAGAATTATCCAGAGTGTAGCAAACTCCTTCCAACAACTCAGTATGAATTACTGATAGGGGTGTTTATATGATAATGAAGCTGTAGAAAATATAATATATATATATATATGTTTATATATGAAATGGATATATGTGTTATATAATTTGTTTTATTTATGTTATATATATATAAATATAAAATGTGTCCCATATGCATAATGTGATATATATATATATATATATATAAATACACACAATATACATATAAACATACATATAATCTATCTCATCTTCCTAAACTCAATCTGGCCTCAGATACTTATTAGTTGTGTGACCCTGGACAAGCCACTGAACCCAGAGTGCCTCAGTTTCCTCATCTGTAAAATAGGCTGGGGAAGGAAATGGCAAACCTCTTCAGTATCTTTGCCAAGAAAATCTGAAATGAGAGCAGGAAGCATCAGTCATAACTGAATTGACCAAAGAACAATAAATATATATGTTTACCTACATGCAGAATGCATATATGCACATGAACATACCACATGTATATACATATATTTATACCACATACATATGTGTATACATGTTGTAAAAGCAGGCATAATAAGGATATGTGGGTCAATTAATAGAATTACAGATTTCATCAACTTGTAATTAAATGATTTTTAATAGCCCTAGTTCAGAAAAGTTACAGATTCCACAAGAATCAGAGTCAGGTGAAGGGTGGGGCTCTAATTATGGATCCCATCACACCAAGTCACCTCTGAGATCAAATGTATCTCTGTGCATAAAGATCAGGAATTCTTGTTTGCTTGAGTTTTCACATTTGCTGCCTTAATCACTGAATAAGCATTGCCTCAGTCAAACTGAGTGAGAACTGTTAAAAATCCTAACTTAAATAAGGTCAAGGTTTCCCACTGTGTCAAGAACCATCTCCCGATGTGTATCCTGACACAGGACCCAGATGTCTCTGGAGGAGAAAGTGAGGTTAGTGCCTTTGCCCAATTCTTCCCCACTTTAATCCAATTCACTTGCATGTCATGGTATCACCTCCCTGATGCCATGGTCCTTTCAATAGTTATCCCAGTCAGAAAATTTTATGGTTGGCTGATTTCTTATATTTTTTTTCTGCACATTTCTGCATGTCTCTACTGCTATTCTTCTTTTAATGTAATAGCTACTTTCTATGTTCTCTAACTTGATGTATAAACATAGACAGTTTTCTCAGTATCTTTTCCATTTCAGTTTACAGCCCTTCTGGTTAGATTTGAAAGACTCTAAATTATTATGCTTAGACCTCCTTTTAGGAGCACTATGTTCCTAGCAAGGAGAACATCATTCCTATATTTTAAGCTCTGGTTCAGAAATCTAAATCTAGTTTTTAGATACCATCTTTCTTTTTTAAACCACACATTCATTATCCTAAACTTCCTTTCTCTTCTGAAACACTTGCCTATTTCGTAGCAATAATGTCTTCACTACCTAGGCTGTAAGATCATGAGTTTCTTGAGTGTCCAATTCTTTAAAATTCTTAACAAAGCTTTTCTGGTTCTTTACAGTAATACAATTTCTGCTTATGTAAATTAGTCAGTCAGTATGCATTTATTGAGTATGCCAGGTCCTCTTCTAAATACTTAGTATTTATTAAGCATTCAACATGTGTATTACTTAACAGGTTTGATGAGTCAGTGGGGAGAGGGGATGGGGGTCTCTATCACATTTTTGATGCACATTCTGGAAGGCAACATGCCATTTTTATTACAAGATTGACACATAACTCTTTAGGAGGGAATCATGAACCTCTTCCTAAACACCTCTTTTTTAAAAATTTTTTATTTCAGATTTTGTCAATCATTTCTTAATTTGCTTCTTCACTGTCATTGCTTTTGAACTCATCCTTATTACAAAAAAGGAACAGTTTGACATAACCCACTGACAATGTATGCTACATATTGCCCTTATTACCCATGACTTTTCCAATAGGGGTTCTGTAGAATAAGATTATACATTTCAATTTATCTGAATTTGATTGTAATTTAGTGACCTTTTCATTTGCTTTATTAAAGGCATTTTCTCTTTGTTCTCTTGCTCTTTGTTACTTCTTGTGTGTTTTCCCATGTTTCTCAGATTTCCTTATATTTATTGTTTCTTGGAGCACAGTAATGTTCCAATCATTCATAGATCAAAATTTATTCAATCATTTCCAAATCAATGGTACCTAATTTTTTATATTTTTTTATCACTACAAAGAGTGCGTTTATGAATAACTTATTATTTGTGAAACCTTTTTTTCATTGTTGATTTCTTTGGAGGAATATACCTAATAGTGGGGTCTCTGCATTGAAAAGGTATGAATAGTTTAATGACTTTTCCTCAATAATTAAAGGTTATTTTCCAAATTGATTAATGAATGAACAACACAAAACTACACCAATTGATTAATGTGCCTATCTTCCCATATGATGGGTTATCTTTGTGATATTAAACATCTTTATGAAATGAATGAGTGAAAAGTAGTAGCTTAGGGCTTTGAAATTTTCATGTCTTTTATTATTAGTGATTTTGTATTTTCATAGAGTTTGTGCTCATTCATATTTCTTCTGAAAACAATTCATATCCTTTGGAATTTTTGGAAATGACTCTGCTCATTACATACTGCTCTGGCTTTTCGATTTGTCATCTGGTGAAATCTGTGAATTGCCATGATAATCTCTTGGAATCTATGTAGCTATCCTTCCTTAGAGGGTTCTGTTTCCTTCTCATTTGGGAGAAGGACAGCAAGAGTGTTATTAACTACTCTTTGCCCAATTCTAGTTCTCAAGAAATCATCTTCTTCCTTAATTTTTGATGCTCTATTTCAACTTGATTGCCTTGCTTTTCATAATTTTCTTGGATTGCTCTTACTTTTTCCAAATTTTTCCTCAATCTCTCTCTCTCTCTCTCTCTCTCTCTCTCTCTCTCTCTCTCTCTCTCTCTCTCTTTTAATTTTTGCAAGGCAAATGGGGTTAAGTGGCTTGCTTAAGGCCACATAGCCAAGTAAGTGTCTGAGGCCACATTTGAACTCAGGTACTCCTGACTCCAGGACCGTTGCTCTATCCACTGTGCCGCCTATCTGCCCTCTCAATCACTCTTTTATGATTTTTAAAGTACTTTTAAAATTCTTCCAAGAACTCTTTTGTTGTGCTTGTGACTATTTGACGTTTCTCATTAGCTCTATTATCATTTTTGAATATGAACCCAGATCTTTTCTATTCCCTTAGAAGTTATTTATGGTTATTTCTCCTTTTTTATTCACATTTATTTAGTTAGTGGTTTTATTTTGCTTTTAGCAGCTATTAGTGTAATCAAGTTGTAGTTCTAAGATATAGGGAATGATGTCCCAAGTCTTAGCTCCTTTTTTTTCTGAAGTCTGTTCCAGGGATCAACCAGTGGGTTCTCCTCTCCATTCTCTGCCTAGGGCCCCAGTGATACTGCCCTGCAAATGTTCTTGCTCTCTTCAGTAGCATCCATGGGTACAAACTGCAGGTGTTTTCTCTCCCTGGGAACTGAAGGGACTCTGCTCTCCAGTAAGTGCACACAACCACCAGCTATAGCTACTGCCTTCACCAGGTGTGTACTCATTTTTTCTTCCCTCAGTCACAACCAGGAATGTGTCTGGTCAGCACAATGATGTTTGATGTCTCCCCAAAGTGAAAAGTCCTTCAATCTTCTCTTATTCACCCAGACCTCAGACAAAGTGAGAAACATCATCTTTTCTGAGATGAAAGTTTTTAAGCATGAGGCTGCTTCCCAACCCAAGTCCCTAGGGGTTTTTTTTTGGATTCTGCAGAGTTGGCTTGGGTTTGCACTTTGCTCTGGCCAAACCTCCAGCCCTAAAGGTCACATCTCTTCTGGAGTCTTCTCAGTTTATTTTAGGAAAGCAACTACTTCATCCTGACTTTCCTTTACTTGCACTACTTCACATTCCCTCCAAGATGATGCTCTGTCTTGTGGAGGAAATTTGAAGAGCTGAAAGTTTCCTGACCTGATCCAATAGCTACCTAGAATCTTCTTCCATTTGTTATCTATCATTTGAGGAATGGCTTTTATTTTTATAATTTTGACTCAATACTCTATATAGTAGAGAAATGAGACCTTAATCAGAGAAATGTGCTGTAATTTTTTCACAATTATTACTATATATTTCCTCCATATTTATCCTACTCCCTCTCTTTCCTCTCACCAAGTCTACCCTCAAAAGTGTTTTATTTTTGACTGCTACTCCCACGATCCTCTTTCCCTTCTTTTAGCCCTCCTGTTTTTCTTATCCCCTTTGGTTTCTACTTTTCTGTAGGACAAAATAAGAGTCTGTATTCTATTCTATTCTCTTCTTGAGGCAAATTATAGACATAAGGTTCAAGTGTTCTAATACTGTAAAAGTTCTTTAGAACTTTTTAAATGTAGAATAATGTACCCCATTTTACTTTTTCCTTTTCCATTCTCCCAGTGTATTCCTCTTTCTCATTCCTTAATTTTATTTTTATAGATATCATCCTATTCTATTTAACTCCCATGTTTTCTTTTTTATGTATATTCCTTCTAACTACCCTAATAATGATAGTTCTTAGGAGTTACAGGTATCATCTTCCTATGTAGAAATGTAAAGAGTTTAAACTTATTGAATCTCTTATGATGCATCTTTTCTGTTTACTGCTTTAATGCTTCTTTTGAGTCTTGCATTTGAAAGTCAAATTTTCTATTCATCTTTGGTCTTTTCATCAAGAATTCTTGAATATCTTCTATTCCATTCAATGTTCATTTTCCCCCCTGAAGAATCAGACTCAGTTTTTCTGGGTGCCTCTTATCTATAATGTAGAAGCTCTTAAATCCTGTGTTATCCTTATTGTGGCTTCATCATGTTTGAATTGTTTCTGGTTTCTTGCAATATTTCTCCTTGATCTGGGAACTAATTTGTCAATAATATTCCTGGGAGTTTTTATTTGGGATCTTTTTCAGGATGATTAGTAGATTTTATCAATTTCTATTTTGCCTTTTGTTTCTAGAATACCAGGGGAATTTTCCTTGATAATTTCTTAAAAGGTGATATCTGGCCTCTTTTTTGAACATGACTTTCAGGGATTCAATAATTCTTAAATTATTTATCTTGGATTTCTTTTGCAAGGCAATTGTTTTTTCAATGAGTTGTTTCACATTTCCTCCTATTTTTCAGTCTTTTTTGTTTCATTGTTTCTCCCTGTCTTATGGGGTCATTATTTCCCCTTGCTTCAGTCTGTTTTTAAAGGTATTTTCTTTAGTATGTTTTGACCTTCACTTTCCATTTGACCAATTCCACTTTATTTGTCACTTTCATTTATTTATTTATTTTAAATTTAAATATGAAATCAGGAAAACATTATCATGTATGTGTCAATACATGAGAGAATTCACAATATAAAGTAGTGAATTTCCATTCCAAGAAAGTCTAAACAATAAGTACCACACATAGTGTTCAAAATTGTCTTTTTCCCCTTTGCTTCCTTGCAGGCTTTCTTCTGCTCTCTACTGAGCTCTATTTACTTTTTTTCCCCCCACTCTCCTCTTCTCCTAGGTCAGCTACAATTAAGCATGGATATATACATCCATATGCATAAACACACACATATATACATTTATACACATACACATATTCACATGCACATAACCATATACCTATATGAAGACATATATATATATGTATATATATATATATATATATATTTCTATACAGAGATACACACATACCCACATATATTTAAAAAGATAACTATATATTTGGTTTGTATTCATCTCTCATTTTATAATACTTTCTGGAAGCAACAACCCCTCTGCACTCCTTTGTTTAACTTCTTGCTACCTTGACCTGATCATAGTCCCTGCTCCGCTTTCAGTTGTAAGCTCTGGCTCCTACTTATCCTTGGATTCAAACTCAGGACTGTGACCCAGATCCACATAGACAACTGAGTAATACAACAGAGTCCTTCTGTCCAATGGTCTGATCCCTTTACTTTTTGTGGCCTGGGAACTTTGAATGTCTGCACCTCTGATTCTGTTGCCTGTATTAGATGCTCTCCACTTTCACCCCCACATGACAGTCCTTTCCTGAGACCTTCTAAGTTATATTTAACTGGAAAATTGTTTCACCCTGTCCTTTTACGGGTTTTACCAGAAATCATTTTGAGGGTAAGTCCCTGCTTTTTCTCTGCCATCTTGGTTCCACCCTCTTTGTTGGAGAGAATGTTTCTTAAATTTCTTTGTCTTCTTTAGGAGAAAGACTAGTCTGCACATATGTGGAGGTACCATGCTAAGATGCTGGGGAATGCAATGGAAGATAAAAGATAGTACACTTGAGGGATTCACAGTCTAATAAGGAACGCACAGACTAACTAAACATATGTATCAGTCAGTTGTGCTTGAAAGAAAGACAAAAAACATTTTGTAGCCTGTGGAAATTCTGATAAAGGCTTCATCTTACTTTGTAGAAGAAAGATTTTCTCAGACATTTGTTGTTCTAGGTAGTAGTATATGTGACAAACTTTCACTGAATGACTTCTCTCAGAAAAGATGACCAGTCTGCAAACAAAAGGTAAATGGTAAGGAATAAAAGGAGGCATAGAGTTGATTTTACTTTAGGGAGTAGACATCACTGAGAGCCTATGGATGTGCCAGGTCTGAAAAAAAGGCAAATGGATGTTAAACCCCTTCATAGAAAATGGAGAGTCACATTAGTGTCTATTAAGATCAATATATATCATAGATTTAGAATTAGAAAGAATCTTAGCAACCATCTAGCTCTATTTAACATATAAAGAAATTTGAGATTCAGAGAACATAAATGACTTGACCAAGGTCATACAGGGACAAAGATATTAAATGAAAGAGCTAAGATTAGAATTCAGGTCTTGTAGTTCCAAACTCTTTTGCTCCACACTGCCTCTCTCTTTTTTTTCTTTCCAGTGGCAGATTTTAGAATAGAAGAAAGAATTCGTGTTTGGATGAGGTACTAGGTTCCTTTTCTCAAAAGTCTTAACAGGATATTGAACGACTCTTTGGCATGGATTGTAGTTAGATTTCTGCTTAGTTAGAAGTTGAAATGAATGGCCTTTGAAGTCTCTTCCAGTTTTTAAATTCTGGGACTCAATAAATTTCTTTTTTATTTTTTTATTTTTATTAAAGATTTTATTTATTTTGAGTTTTACAATTTTTCCCCTAATCTTACCTCCCTCTCCCCACCCCCACCCCCACAGAAGCTAGTTTGTCAGTCTTTACATTGTTTCCATGGTAAACATTGATGCAAATTGAGTGCAATGAGAGAGAAATTATATCCTTAAGGAAGAAACATAAAGTATAAGGGATAGCAAGATCAGACAATAAGAAATCAGGGTTTTTTTCCCCTAAATTTAAGCTAATAGTCCTTGGTCTTTGTTCAAACTCCACAATTCTTTCTTTGAATACAGATGGTATTCTCCATTGCAGACAGCCCCAAATTGTCCCTGATTGTTGCACTAGTGGAATGAACCAGTCCATCAAAGTTGATCATTGCCTGCATGGTGCTGTTAGGGTGTACAGTGTTTTTCTGGTTCTGCTCATCTCACTCAGCATCAGTTCATACAAATCCCTCCAGGCTTCCCTGAATTCCCATCCCTCCTGGTTTCTAATAGAACAATAGTGTTCCATACATATACCACAGTTTGCTAAACCATTCCCCAAATGAAGGGTATTTACTTGATTTCCAATTCTTTGCCACTACAAACAGGGCTGCTATGAATATTTTTGTACAAGTGATGTTTTTTACCCTTTTTCATCATGTCTTCAGGGTATAGACCAAGGAGTGGTATGCTGGATCAAAGGGTATGCACATTTTTTTTTGCAAATAATGTTTTTTATACATTAATAAAATATTCTTGTTTAAGAGTAAACAAAATATCCTCTCCCCCCAAAAAAATAGACTCACTTGAGCAATAAAGTAAAGAGGAGAGAAAAAAATTAAAATAAAAAAAATAATAGTAATAATTGTAGGTATTCCCAGGTGGGGCAATGGACAGAGCACCAGCCCTGGAGCCAGGAGCACCTGAGCCCATATCTGGCCCCATACACACAACAATCACCCAGTCGTGTGACATGCAAGCCACCCCAACCCCACTGCCCTGCAAAAATAAAAAAGAAAAAGAAAAAAAAAGACCCAAAATAAAATAAAATAAAATAATAATAATAGTAGGGGCGGCTGGGTGGCAGACAGAGCCAGACACCCAGTGATCATCCTGTTATGTGGCCCTAGGCAGGCCACCCAGCCCCATTTGCCCTGCACAACCCCCAAAATAATAATAATAATAAAAAATGTGCTTCAGTCTTTGTTCCAACAGCAACAACTCTGTCATGGGTGGATCATATTCTTTATAAGTCCATCACAAAAGATACTTCCATATTTTTCCACCATTGCCATTGCTGATCACAACTCCCTCCCTTTGTATTTCTCCACTACCATGTACTATATTTTCTCTCTCCTTTCACTCTGACTCTGCAGTAGGGTAGCTGAGTGGCACAGCAGACAGATCCCTGGTCCTGGGGCCAAGAGGCCCTGAGCCCCCATACCACCCCTTAGGCCCAGCATCTACCTGGCCCTATGGTCCTGGACAGGTCATCCAATCCCAGCCCCTTGCAAGAAGTAAAAAAGAAAATGTGTTATATCTGATCACTCTCCCACTATGGTCCATCCTCTCCTCCATCACTCACATTCCCCCCTTCTCCCTGTCCCAGCTCTCTCCTTCTTACTCCAGATGCCTATACCCCACTGAGTATATATATGCTGTTTCCTCTCCTAGCCACCTCTGATGAGAGTGAAGGTTCCCTTATTCCCCCTTGTCTTTCCCCCTTCCATAGCATTGCAATAGCTCATTGTAATAAAGAAAAATCTTATTATATGAAATATCTTGGCCTATTCCCCCCTCTCCTTTTTCTTTCTCCCATTACATTTCCCTTTTTTTTCTATTGACTCCATTTTTACACCATATTTTAGCTTCAAATTCAGCTTTCTCCTGTGCTTCAACTATAAAATCTCCTTCTACCTGCTCTGTTAATTGAGAAGGTTCATATAAGTATTATCAGTGTCATTTTTCTATGCAGGAATACATGCAGTTCATCATCATTAAGTCCCTCATATTTTCCCCTTCTCCTCCAATCTCTATGCTTCACCTGAGTCCTGTATCTGAAGATCAAACCTTCTGTTCAGCTCTGGCCATTCCAACAGGAACAGTTGAAATTCCCCTGGTTCATTGAAAGTCCATCTTTTTCCCTGGAAGAGGACATTCAGTTTTGCTGGGTAGTTGATTCTTGGTTGCATTCTAAGCTCTTTTGCCTTCTGGTATGTTATATTCCAAGCCCTACGAGCTTTTAATGTAGTTGCTGCTAAGTCCTGTGAAATCCTGATTGCAGCTCCATGATATTTGAATTGTGTCCTTCTGGCTGCTTGTAATATTTTCTCTTTGACTTGGGAGTTCTGGAACTCAGCTATAATATTGCTAGGGGTTGGTTTTTTGGGATCTCTTTCTCGGGGGGGGATCGGTGGATTCTCTCCATTTCTATTTTGCCCTCTGCTTCTAGGATATCAGGGCAATTTTCCTGTAGTAATTCTTTTGTAAATTAATTTTTAAATTAATTAATTAAAGATATTATTTGAGTTTTACAATTTCTCCCCCAATCTTACCCCCCCCCCACAGAAAGGAATCTGTCAGTCTTTACTTTGTTTCCATGTTGTACCTTGATCCAAATTGGGTGTGATGAGAGAGAAGTCATATCCTTAGAAAAGAGACAGGAATTCTAAGAGGTAACAAGATCAGACAATAAGATAACTTTTTTTTTCTAAATTAAAGGGAATAGTCCTTGAACTTTGTTCAAACTCCACAGCTCCTTAACTGGATACAAATGGCACTCTCATTTGCGGACAGACCAAAATTGCTCCCAGTTGTTGGTGGAGCTGTGAACTCATCCAAGCTTTCTGGAGAGCTTTTTGAAACTATGCCCAAAGGGCAACAAAAATATGCATACCCATTGACCCAGCAATAGCACTACTGGGTCTATATCCTGAAGAGATGAAGATAAAGGGTAAAAGCATTACTTGTACAAAAATATTTATAGCAGCCCTGTTTGTGGTGGCAAAGAATTGGAAATCAAGTAAATATCCTTAAATTGGGGAATGGCTTAGCAAACTGTGGTATATGTATGTCATGGAACACTATTGGTCTATTAGAAACCAGGAGGGACAGGATTTCAGGGAAGCCTGGAGGGATTTGCATGAACTGATGCTGAGTGAGATGAGCAGAACCAGAAAAACACTGTATATCCTGTAGTAATTCTTTGAAAATAATGTCAAGGCTCTTTTCCTGATCATGACTTTCAGGTATTCCAATAATTTTTAAATTATCTTTCCTAAATCTGTTTTCCATATCAGTTGTTTTTTCAATGAGATGTTTCACATTTTCTTCTAATTTTTCATTTTTTTTGGTTTTGAAGTAATGAGTCCTGATTTTTTTTTTTGTAAATTCATCAATCTCCCTGAGTTCTATTCTTTGTCTGAAGGATTTATTTTCCTCAGGAGAGCTTTCTTATCTCTTTTTCCAACTGGCCAATTTTGCTTTTTAAAGCTTTCTTCTCCTCAATAACTTTTTGAACTGTTTTATCCATTTGACCTAAGCTGGTTTTTAACATGCTATTTTCTTCAACATTTTTTTTGGATTTCCTTGACTAGGCTGCTGACTTCCTTTTCATGTTTTTTCCTGCATCTCTCTCATTTCTTTTCCCAGTTTTTCTTCTAACTCCCTCATTTGATTTTCAAAGTCTTTTTTGAGCTCTGTCATAGCCTGATCCCAATTTCTGTTTTTCTTGGAGTCTTAAGATGAAGGAGCTTGTGTTTCCTCATCTTTAGACTGAGTATATTGATCCTTCTTGGGATCATAGATGGTGTATTTCTCAATGGTGTTCCTCTTTTTTCTCTGCTTACTCATTTTCCCAGCTTAAGGCTGTTTTCGGGTGCTTCCTCTGCTTTTGGGGCACTCCCACAAGGGTCTCAGTGTGTGAGGCTCTGTCCTCCCTCCTGGTCTGTGAATGACCATATGTGCCCCCCTCTGCCATGGGGCTGAGGTGGAGGGGCCCTGCTGTTCTATGGGGGTGCCTAGACTGGGATCAGGATCTGAATGTGGTCAGAGCCCCAGAGTCCTGTTCCATGGGCAGAGGACAGAGCTCTACAGTCTCTCTCTCTTCTCTCCCCTCTCTCAGCTCCATGGGCTCATGTCCTGGGGGCTCCTGCTTATGGGCTCCGCCTGCTTATGTTTCCTGGATCTGGAATGCAGTGGCCAAGCTGCTCGCTGTTTGCCCTGAGGGCTGTACTTCACGTGCTAGCTCTGGCAGAGGTCCCCCCACACTGTTCCCCCAATTTGTGCCTGGTGTTTCCTGGGAAGTAGCTCAGGAAACTACCCCGCTACTGTGAGCCACAGCTCCCAGAACCCTGGGGCTGCCTCTGGGAGGCTGAAGTTCTTTCGCTCTGGTGGGCCACCCCTCCAACCCTGGGGAGCAGAGCCTTTCTGCTCTTTTCCAGGTTACCTTGAGTAGGAGAACTGCCTCACTGGGTCCCTCTGTGGGTTCTGTCTCTCGAAAATTTAAAGTCCTTAGTTTCGAAGATTTATGAGACAGCGCCTAAGACACAATCTGCTCTTGTTGCCATCTTGGCTCCACCCCCAATAAATTACATAAGAAAGGGGGGCAAACCTCTAATTTTGTCCCTGCTTAAGAGCTGCAGCCAATTTTTGCTATTGTTGAGTCATTTATCAGTTATATCTGACTTTTTTTGTGATCCCATTGAAGGTTTTTTTGGGAAAGATCCTGGAGGGGTTTGACATTTCCTTCTCCAGCTCATTTTGTAGATGGAGAAACTGAGGCAAGCAGGGTTAAGTGACTCACCCAGCTAGGGAGCATCTGAGGCTAGAGTTGAACTCAGGAAGATAGGTTATACTGGCTCCAAGTTTGGTACTCTATCCACCATGGCAGAATAAGCAAAAGAATATTACTATGGATTTTTGCCACATCTTTTTTTCCCCCCAGAGGACTCAAATAATTTCACATGCAATATGTCTGGTGCCTAAATTTCTCCTTGACAAAAAGAGTGGCAGGTGAATTGGCATAACTATTTTATAAAACATCTTGAAACTTCTCAAGAAAAATCTTTACACTGATGATATGCTTTGATTCAGTGACCTCATTATCAAGCATATTCCCTAAGGACATAATGATAGAAATGTCCCATATGGAACACAATATTCATGATAGGCAATTGTGATAACAAAAAGTAACCTAGAAATGAAATGAATTTCCATTTATTGGGAAATGGATGGACAAATTATGGTATAAATAAAGGTCATGTAATATTATTGTATCATAAGAAACATGAATATGAAGACTTCAGAGAAAAATGGGGAGACTGAAATTATACAAAGCAAAGTATGCAGAATCCAAAGAACACATACATCATAGTAATATAAAGAAAAATAATACTAGAATCAGATCAAGACAATGACCAAGAGTTCCAATTTCTGACCTCATCATTCAACTGAGACTTCTACTTCCATATTTATCAACGATCCCTTAATGACCATATCAGATGCCCTTTTCCCAATTCTCATTTTCCTTAACTTCTGCAACATTCAACATTATCAATTATGTTCTCCTCCTGTTTCTCTTCCTATTGGCTTCTCTGCCTGTTGACTTCATCTCAGTGTTCTTTACTGGTCCTTGATCCATGTAACACTCAATCATTGTGGCTATCTTTGAAAGCTCAATTCTGGACTCCCTTCCCTTTCATTCTATACTTCCAACTTTATGATATTATCAACCCTTCTGGGTTCAATGATCATCTCTATGAACATGATTATCAAAAACTACATGACTAACCCTGGTCTCTCTGATGTCACCCAACTCCATTTGTCACTTGGAAATCTCAAATTGGATATCCCATAGTCATTTCAATCTTAGTATATCGAAACCAGAACTGTTTTTCTCCTTCCATTAACCCTTCAGTTTTCTGTTACTGTGGCATGCAGTACCTTCATTTTAGTTAGTTAGTCCTCACAACCTTGGCTTTCTTTTTGACTGCTCACTTTCACTCATTCCATGTATCAGAACCGTTGCCAATTCTTATTGTTTTTACTTTCACAATATCTCTTATATGCGGCTACTCTCAACTCATACAACCATATTCCCAGTTTACATTCTTATCTCATCTTACCTAGATTACAGCAATGGGTTTTCCCTATTTCAATCCATTCCCCACTCAGCAGCTAGGTCAATTTTTCTGAAATGTTATGTTTGACTATGTCATCATCCTTATTTAGTGAGCTATAGTAGATCCTTATTACCTCCAAGAACAAAAATCTTCTTTTTTGACAATCAAGTTACACTGAAGTTAAAGTTTCTTGAATATAACACTCAATCTCCTACTTTGTGCTTTTGTCCCAGCTGCCCACCATGCTGAAAAATCTTTCCCTCTTCACTTCTACATTGTAATTTCCTTGAAATACTGCAAGACCAGATCAAAGCTCATCTTCTGCAAAAACTAATTTTCTATTCCTGCCTCCTCCCTACCTGCTAATGCATTTCCCTTTTAAAATAACTTCATCTCCTCTCTCTCTCTCTCTCTCTCTCTCTCTCTCTCTCTCTCTCTCTCTCTCTCTCTCTCTTTCTCTCTCCCCCTCATATATGCTATTCATTTACTTACATTCCATCTCCCTAATTTAAGTGTATGCTTTTTGAAGGGAAGCAATGTTTTTGCCTTTCTTTGTATATGTGTAACATATTAAGTTCTTAATTGATACTTTCTAACAGAATTACCTTTCTTGAAAGAGAGGTGGTGACCTATGGATCCAGAATGGGGCATATTCTATCAGACATGATGAATTTGTTTTGCTTTGCTACTTCTTTGATATAAGGCAAAGTTGCATCTGGTAATGCAATAGTGGAACTGGGATTAGGAAATGACAGCAATGCAAAAAGAAACTTTATTCAAGCATTAAAAAATATAGTGTCAGGCATGACTACCCATTTTCAAGGTTTGAGGATGAGGGCTAGAGCTGAGAAATGATTAGTCATGGGTCCTTTCAGTTATTAAAGAGCAGAGACCAGGACTTCTTGTTGCTCTAAATTACTTATTTGATCTCTTGTACCTTGCCCTTCAAATTCCCAGGGGCCATGATCTGGAATTGACAATCACATGTCTTTGAATGGGGGCAAAACACAAACAATTTCGATTTTTTCCTGGCTTGGCTATAAATCTTCAGAGTGCTCTATTTGTTCCCTATCACATCACCCACCCTCCCCAAACACCCTGGTGAGAGCACAAAGAGCATCAAGGTTATTTCCGTGGCAGCCCAGATGTAACACATCTGCTTCCTGACAGGAAATTTCAGACATTTCCCCTACTCTAATTACCAATGAAACAGGGCCCAGAAGTCACAGCTAGGTCAGGTGAGAAGATCAATAAAAAAATACCTCCTCCTCACTGCCTGTCTCCTCTCCTCCTCTCACTCCCCCCACTCCAACCAATTTTCCAATTAAAGCTTGCCACCCAAAGCACCCAAGTCTTTGGAGGAAATAACTTCTGACTTCTGTCTTTTGTTCCCTCATCCTGACCCAGCTGAGGGGTAGATGAAGAGCAAGTTATTGCCATGGATGTACTGGTGCCAGCCAGATAAACACAATTCTCTCCCTTCTCCACCACTGAGCAGGTCAAAAAATGATTGCGTTGGGTGTGAAGGATTTATGTCCACCGTGAGTCAGTCAGAGTGTCGGGGTAAATCAAGGCTGACATTTTTAGCATCTTGGGGAAAAAAAGCAATTGCATTTTATGTCTACATTTTGCTCTGCTAATCAAGGTGCGGAAGAGGCAGTCTGCCTGGAGAAACTTTGCCACTTTTATTATTTAGGTAGGGCTTGCTTTTTCTGACAGAAGCATCCAATGAGTCTATAAAGGCTTTGGTTTAGAGTGAAACAGGAAAGGGGTAAAATCTAGCTTGTCTGGTTTGATTTGGAGATATAAGCTGTCAAAGTATAAAACTTATAGATAAAGGCATCTGCATGTGTGATCTGTGGAGTCAAACTGGTATGAATTGTGGGAGAGAGATTTGTTCCAGGGAGGTGACTGAAAATCTCTTGCAGAAGCTTACCATGAAGATTTTGAAAACAGGCAACTAAACAAGAGAGACATAACTGGAACCTGAGATTCTTCTCTAGGGTATTAACTTTAGAGAGTTCTTATAAACACTTCCACACTTTAGGAACAATCAAATTTACTCCTTATTTCCAAGAACAGTTAGGGTAGATAGGAACCTATCAGATGGTAGGCTGAGGGAAGATCCTTCTCTACTTCATTCTGTTCTTTCTTTGACCATTAAACCTGGAATCTTAGTCCTTGAGTGAGTCACTCCTATTCCCCCTCATCTGAAGGAGTTTGGTTTTTTGTCCTAGGTTTTCAAATTCCTAGTTAGAGCCCTGAATAAGGACCCATAATCAAATTGAACCACTTATGGGAAAACCTGAGTCATTGACAGTGCCCATGCATATACCAACCAGTGTAATTTTTAGGTAGTTATTTGACTGAACTGACAGTTTGACCACATTGAGCAATGAAATTAAAATTGAACCAGATTGGGGATTTTAGAATAATGGGGAAGTGGGACCTATAGAAGGAAGAATACTGTACTCAGACTCAGAAAGTCCTGTTCTCCATACTGCCTCTGTTAGTTGTGAGCTACAAAATATGGACAAAAAATAACCCTTCTCTAAAACTCAGTTTTCTCACCATTGGAATGGGAGGTGATAAAATCTATACTCCATACCAATGCAGAGAAAACTGGTCATGGGAGTGATGAGATCAGTTGGAGACAAACTTTGTACATCTTTTGTTTTGCATTGTAAAGGAAATCTTCTTTCTCCTTCCACACCTGAGGGCCTGACCTTCAACCTGATGTGGATTACATTGTTTTTTGGTGGGGCAGCCAGGGAGCACAGGTCCAGGAAAATCATCCAAAAGAGACCCCTCCCCAAAGGGCAAAATCTCCAGTGAGGAATTTGGGTCATGCCCAGATCACCAACCCCCTCCCATGGACTCTGGGAGAGAATTTAAGGAGATCAGAGGGAGCGGCTAGCCCCTTTTACCTTCCAGTCTCCTGCTGAATCCTGACCAGCTGGACTGGCCAATTCAATCAGCAATCAATCTGGTCTTCTCTTAAACTCTTTCTAACTTTTTTATACCTTTCTTAATATGCTGTAACTTCCTTTAATAAATCTCTATTGTCTTTCCAAAACCTGCATTCCTGAGTCTGAGCAACAGTTCTTTGCAGGGCAGAACCTAACCCAAGAAACAAATCAGCCCCAACACATACTTTACAGGATTGCTTTGATAATCAAGTGAGGTAATGTACCTAGGGAATTCCCATGATCCATTGCTGATAGGACTCTTCAAGGTCACTGTGTCCAACCACTTCATTTTAGAACTGAGGAATTAGGTTCAAGGAGTTTAGATGACTTACCCAGGGTCATATAGCTAATAAATATTAGGGATGGGATTTGAACCAAGGTTTTCCTAATTCCTCATTTCCTATATTAGGCTAGATTACCTCACATTTGAAGTGAGTGAAAAGCAAGGAAAATTCACCAAAGTATGCAACTTTTTATTTTGAAGTTTATAGTTGGTTTTTGCTTGATTTTTTTTAAAAGTACACTTAAATTTAGTTACTTTTCATTAATTAAATTATATTACATTTAAGGGACTAGATTAAACAAATAAACTTTTCTACATTAATGACCCTGATCAAGGCAAAACAAACCCCTTAGTGAAACAGTGAAACTTGAGAGGAAAAAGTTAAGCAGAAACAGAAATAATGAGTTTGCTGTTTGTATCTCCAGACTTTTCCTTTAGAGAATGGTTCTTTGCTCACCTTTTTGGTTACAGGAAAAAAATAGCTCAGACTAGTGGTTATAAGCAGGTCTGAATGTACATTCACTGTAATGTATGTGGATGCTTCAGGGTCCCAGAGCATGTTTGATGATGCAGTAATCAGCAAAAGCAGATGCAATACTTTCCTTTCCCTCTCTATGCACTGAAATGAATGCTTGGGTGATTTCCATTTTAAAAGGTTTCCCCCACCCCACCTTTTCTTTCCATTCTAAACACCTTTCCACGACTCCCACACATTTAACTTTCAAGGTGGCTGTGGCCAGAGAAATGCTATTATCTAGCAGTGGTACTTTGGAGAATTGAAGAATTTTGTTAAGCACACCTTGGATGTTGGTTTGAAAGTTAAGCAAAATAATTGATCCCATAACTAGAGAGGATGTGAACTGAGGTAACCCCAAGAACAGAAAATTTAATTAAAATTCATTGGGAAATAGAAGGATAAGATTTAACTCAGGAAGAGACTTTTAGGATCATCTGATCCAACACCTTTTATTTTATAGGTGAAAAAACTGAGCCCCTCCAGTGATCTGTCCAAGGTCTTCCAGTTAGAAAGGATCAGAGTTAGGATTTGAACTCAGATCTTCTGACTAAATCTGATTCTCTAAACTTCACCTAAGGTTTCTTCTGCTAATTTGTATATTATCAGACATGATGTCAGCACTGTATTTCACGGGAACTTCTGGGCATGTGTAGCTATGGGCAAGCTTTATGTGTGTATGCAGGTAACATTGCTATCACAATCACTGCATGGAGTGGAAATATATTACAGGCTTCTTGCCTTGATTGAAAGAACAATTGACACTTTTGAGTTCTGATTTTGGTTTTTACTTCTACCTTTTTTCTTTTGCTGTTAATTAGATGTACCTCACCTCCAATTTTCCTCTGTCTCTCTCTGAGAAGGTAAAAAAGTATGTGTCAAGGTTGATTCTGCAAATGTGACTGTCAACATTTGGGAAATTCTGTCTTTAAACACACAAACTAGTTTGAAAGAATTTACTTGAATAAAAAAAAAGTTTGATTTCAATGGAACTCATCCCACCTCCCCTTACTGTCCTTGTTACTGGATTTTCTTTCAAAAATAGTTGTTTTGATGACAACTACACATAACCTCATGTTGCACTGTATCAGTTTTAGTCAGGAAATAACAATTAGCCAATCTGAAGAGTAGTCAGTAAATCTCAGAGTTTTTTTTTTCCTTGCTATGGCTATGTTGGTTTATGCTAAGGTTGCCCCCCCCCACTTTGTTGTTTATTTTTGCAAGTTTATTTATATCAATAAATTAACTTGCAAGCCTTTATAAAGACTCTACCAAGTGCTAAGCACTAGGAATAGATTGAGCATACACTCTAACAGTGGAAAGACATGTATCTATAAAAGTACACATGAATAAATTATTTCTATAAGCTCATTTTATTCTTGTACTTATATCCCCAGCACTATGTATAGGGATGTTCATGTCATAAGGACTTAATAAAGATTTGCTGATTAACTGATCTCTCTCTCTCTCTCTGATGTATATAGGAGCAACAGTGGAAAGAGCACTCAGGAGGACCTGAATTCAAATTTGCCTTCAGACATTTGACTTCCACTAGCTTTGTGACCTCAGGCAAGTCGTTTAACCCTGACTGCTTCCCATCCAGGGCCATCTCCAGTCATCCTGATTCATATCTGGCCACTGGACCCAGATGACTCATTTTATTCTTTGTACTTACATCCTCAGCACTGCGTGTCTGACACATAATAGGGACTTTAAAAAAATTTATTTATTTAAAGCAATGGGATTAAGTGACTTGCCCAAGGTCACCCAGCTAGGTAATTATTAAGTACCTGAGGCCAGATTTGAACTCAGTCCTTCTGACTCCAGGACTGGTGGACTGGTGGTCTCTCCACTGTGCTACCTAGCTGCCCCAGTAATAGGGACTTAATAATACTTGTTGAGTAACTCTCTCTCTCTCTCTCTCTCTCTCTCTCTCTCTCTCTCTCTCTCTCTCTCTCAGAATCTGAGCTTTGAAAGAAGCTGAGATTCTTTGAGATGGAGGTGAAGATGTAGTGCATTCTAGGCAAGATGGACAGTTTATACAAATATGAAAGTAAGGAGAGATATAGTTTTGGGTGGCAGGAATAGTGAAAAGACATGGCTTACTGGGGGCTCCATTTAGGGCTTTGTTCACTTCTGTCAATTCTTTATGATCTCAGGTTCCCCCTGCATGAACCTTTACCTTCTCTGGGTGAAGAAATCTCCTTTCCCCTAGGCACATTCCTTGAAAATAGTTAGAAGCCGTTTTTATGTCCCTTAAAAGAATTTATTTCTAGGTACCATAGGGAAAACTCATGAACAATAGAAAAAGTTATAAAGTGACAGAAACCTTAACAAATCTTGGATCTATAAGCAAACATGCCTTCTCCCCAACTCCTTTTTCCATTGCCTCCTCTCATGCTTGGCTTCCTTGACTTGTTTGAAATCTGTTGCCCTAATTCTGTCTGGGTTGGATGTTATGGGAAAGAAAACAAGCTCTAGGCTTCTAGCTCCTACAGCCTCAATTTGGCAAAGCTCCTTAAGGTCTTAGCCCTTCTCAAATCTTCCCTCCCAATCATAACTAGCTTAGGAAAGATTCTGGTTTATCATATTCACATTTTTCTACCTCTTTTCCAGAATGACAGGTTTAAAGAAGTTTAGTTAGAAGATATATCAGAAGGCATCTAATCTCAACCATGTACTAAAAGGAATCCCTACCAAACTATCCCTGACAAATAATCCAACCTCTACATAGAGACCTTCATCGAGGATGAGCTCAATGAGATAGACCACTTCAATGATGGACAGTCAGTGAGTGAATAAACAACAAATGTGGCAAGCACTGAGCTGTGCACAACTCAGTCCCTGCTCTTGAGCAATTTATAATCTAATGGGGGAGACAAGCAAGCAAACATGTACAAACAAGTTTTATGTAGGAATAATCGGAAATAATCAACAGATTGTTATTATTTAGTAGGTTTTTTTCAGTTTTGTCCAATACTTTTTTTCTGTTTTAGGTTTTTGCAAGGCAAATGGGGTTAAGTGGCTTGCCCAAGGCCATACAGCTAGATAATTATTGTCTGAGACCGGATTTGAACCCAGGTACTCCTGACTCCAGGGCTAGTGCTTTATCCACTGTGCCACCTAGCCACCCCGTCCAATACTTTGCAACCCCATTTGGAGTTTTCTTGGCAAAAATACTGAAGATCCTGCAATTTTATAGATGAGGAAATTGAGGCAAAAAGGGTTGCATGACTAGCTGAGGGTCACAAAACTAGTAAGTGTTTGAGACCTAATCTGAACTGAGGAAGAAGAGTCTTTCTGATCCCAGGCTTGGTGCTCTATCCACTGTTCCACGTAGAAGGGAAACTATTAAAATTAAGAGGGATTGGGAAATGAAATTTTTCCTCACGAGGAACTGTCAAGCAGTCAATAAATTTTAAGTATCTACTATGTGACACTCACTGGATTAAGTGCTGAGGATACAAAAAGAGGTGCAGATAAAGAAATTCCCTCCAACAAAGCAGGTTGGCACCTCCCCTTGCCTTTTGGTCTTGGGGAGTCACTTAGGGCACTTGAGAAGTTGAGACTTTTCCAAAGTCACATAGCCCTAGTATACATTAATGATGGGTCTTGAATTCAAACTTTCCTGATTATAATATCAACTTTTTATCTATTATATTAAGGCAGCTTGTTATATCAAGACTACATTTACATTTTTTTTAAACAATTTTTACTTATCAATCTTGATTTTGCCCACTGGGGTCAAACAGAGCACACCTCCTACCTACTCAATTCTCTTTAGGTTTCAAATTATTAAGGAACTTATGGTTACTATTGGAAAATGTTTAACAATTGGTTTTTCAAAGGAACAAACAAACAAAAACCTGTACTCATGATGCACTTTTAAGTTTGATTTGCATAATTAACATTTTTACATCACTTTCTCAAGTATAGACAATTAACAAAATAATAATTCAAGTCATGATTTATAGCATTTGCTGTTTTCCAAAGTGGAAACATTCACACTGAAAATTTAACTCATTTCTTACTGGTATGAACTGCTTCTAACACTCCCCTGCCTCCTTCACCTTAGAGAGAAGTTGTATGGTACAATAGAAAAAGGATTGGATTTGGCATTAGAGTTGCATGACCATTGCATCCATACTGTTTACTATGGGACTTTGGGCAAGTCACTTAACCATGCTGGGACTCAATTTGCTAGTGTAAAATAATGAGATTTGCATGAATAAAATCTTTGTTTTCTTTTAGCTTCAATTTACCAGTCATGTACTAGTCAAAGTTCTGCCCTACTCTTTTTGGATCATTATTTGAGAAGTATTCTTTTCTGTCTGGCCTTTAAAGATGAATGTCTGTGATTTGTGACTTTCTGCACTGATGTCTTAAGAGATGCCTGTTGCTCCATCCTAAATATTTCCATCCCCTATGTATGCTATCCTTCTACCCCATTTTTGTGCTCTCCCCCCTTTGTCATCAATGACCTCATGCAGATAGGAACTGCTCTTGTCTCCAGAAAGTGATTGAACTGACTCAGATAGCAATACAAACTATTAATAATGCATTAGTATCTGATGATAACAACAATGTCCAATTCTCCATGGGATTTTTATATTGTAAAGGAGGAACAAAGGGTAAGCAATTTAACCCCTATCATGAATCCCTAATGGTAGAAAAACGAACAGTAGCTAATGCTTCTAAACTGAGTCCAGAATCTGAGAGAATTTCAAAAATTTCCTTACTTGAGCAACTCTCCAAAAAGTCAGGTAGCCAAAGAAAAGGATTTCAGATGGAATTTTAAGAGGCTATGTTAAATTACAGCTTTTAAAAAATCCTCTATATGTTGAAACAAAGGGAATAATCCAACAAAGTTAAATGAAAAGTGATAAATGTAAAAACTTTCACTTTGGTTCAAAAATTCAGTTGAATGAATAAAGGATGAGTTAGATGAAGATGAGGTAGAAGGGGAAATATTGACTACAGTGAATGGAAAAAGATAGAGAGGCTTTGTAGAATCACAAAATGTCAGAGTTGGAAGAGACTTTAGGATTTATCTGTTTGAACCCCCCTAATTTTAAGTAAACCAAAGCCCCAGAGAAGTGAAATGAGTTGTCACCAAACTATTAAATGATAGAGTTGAGATTTGAATCCAGAACAACTGACTTCAATTCCAGTGATAATTTCCCTGCATTATTAACATTATGGTATCTCTCTGAGTGACATATTTTGGGATAGGAGTCTTCTTCATGCCCTTAAAATTATACCATATAGTTAACTTCCTATTGTATTTATTCTTAAATCTTGTGTCAGCCCTAAAAGTGGGTTGAGTTTATCTCAAGGAGAAAAAAAGACTGAGCCAATATGAATAGCTAAATCAATTGGCAAACTGATCAACACTTTCACCTCTGATTCCCATATGTACCTGCTATGAAACTTAAGTCAGTTCACCAATAGTCAAAGTATTCCCCAAGTCCTATCCCACAAACTCTATTTCTTATTTATTTCTAACACTTCAATTTGAATTGCTAATTTGCAAGCCATCTAGGTATGGGACTTCAGGATCAAATGAACTCAAGAGAAAAATTTGAGCTTCATCCTGGATTCAGATACAATGATATGTGAAACTCCAACTATTTAGGTTTAAAGTTTGTTCACATTTCTTCTTTAATGTTCACTGAATTCTCTTATGCTATGTTTGGAGTTGACAGGCATCTTAATTCATTCACCAATTTTTATAGTGTTCATTAAAAAAAACCCAACACATTATCTTATATAGCTTAGGTTATGTATCCCACAAAGCATTTTTCTTTCGTTTCTGTGGGGAGACTCTCCATTGTGGATTCAAGTCTTCTCTTTTGTCAATTATTTTTTGTTATATTGTTCCTAAATTCTGCTTTTACAATTATTATTTCTCTCTTGAATCATTCAAAATATCCGCCCATGGTTCCATACTTTTTTGGGGGGGGAAGTCACAGGATTTTTCATGTCATCAAGTATTTGTTCAATTTTCTTTGTTTTGCAATATTTTTTTAGATATGTTTACAATGATTTGAATATCATGGTGGTCATCTTCTTTTCCATTTTTAATGTCTTTGCTGATTTATCTATTTGTACTTCAGATTTTTAACTAAATTTTCATCCTCTTGCCAACCTTGGCAATTTCAGTCTTTTCCTGCACATTTCCCCCATTATTAACTTTCTTATTACTAAAATTCTTTGAGGAACTTAGGTTATCTGGACTTCCTCCATGTTGGAGAAATCTCTTTTCACCAGCTTCAATTCTTGTCACATTTGACTTTTTTGAGGAATTGAATATGTCCCAGTGGGTCATCCTTCTCTTTTCCTTCAGACCTGGAGTAGCCCCACATACCTTTCAGTTTCCTGTCTCAGTTTCCTTTGTTCTTTACTTCTCTGGCTGAGTGTTGCTTACAGCTGAGTATAGAGGCACTCAGGGGTTTATATCCCCACTTCCTCTGCATAGGGTAGGTGTTTGAGGAAGGAGGAAAGGGAATTAAGGAAGATGAGCAAAGGAGCATTCTGTTCATTGTCACAGAATGGTATGACAAGGACAGTGAGGGTATTCTGACAGGCATTACAGCTGCAACAAGAAAAATTTTGAAGTGCCTCTCAGATCACAAGCCTATGGATCAAATCGTACCACCATAGTGTATCCTGTATGGGAGAAGGAGCTGAGGGATCATGATCTTCTCTGATGTTTATTGATCAGAATATTGTCTCAGATTTCTTGATGTTTTGCCTGTGGAGAGAGCTACAATTAGTTGGCCTCTTCTGTATAATTATTATTTGGGGAGTTTTAAGTAGGGGGGAAAATGTCTAATCCTTCATCTTACTTGTCCTATGTCATCACTATTCTACAATGCAAATCCTTAATTCAAATAAAAAAGAATTATATGTAACACTTTCTTAGGTAGACACATAGATGATGGGTTGTTGACAGGATTCTTCTTTGACCTTCAACAATCAGTCAATCAATCGACAAACTTCCACCATATCTCGGTTACTTGGGATATAAAACCTCTAGTGAAACAATCTTTGCCATTAGGGATAAATATGCTTTTGGAAGAGAGGGGATAGGGTGTGTCTGTGTGAATACAGTCTATATGAATAGAGAGAGGCAAAAGATATTTGTGTATATTTATGCAAACAAAAATATGCTTATATATGTACGTACATAAATATGTACACTTACTCATGTATATTATATACATATATGATATATAGTATATATACATAATGTATAGTATGTGTAGGAATAAATTATATTATATACAAAGAACATATATAAATATAGCTTATATATATATACAAACATTTGCATGTATATGTTATCTTCTCCAGCATGTGAGTGGGAGCATGTCATTTTCGAAAGAATACTAGTCTTATACTCAAGAAGACCAAAGTTCGTGTACTACTGCTGAAAAATACTGTGCATGTGGCAAATCATTCAGTCTCTCAATGCGCTAGACAACTGAGTCAGATGACATGTTTCAGAGAAGGTACATTGTCAGTGAAAATTCTGAAATCTCCAGTTCCTCTCCCTATAAAAAATAAATACAAGGTAATTTTCTAGGGGGAAGGAAGGCACTAATAATTGGGGCATCAAGAAAGATGATGTAGGTTGCTAAGCTTTATCTGAGTGGTGAAAAAATTAGGAATTCTAAAAGGTAGGGCTGAAGAAAGAGTACATATATAGCAGGAATATATAAAAACTAGCATAAAGTTGTGGAAATGGTTGGAGTCTGGAGTATGTATAGAGGAGTAATATATAATAAACATGGAACATTACATTAGGTCAGGTTGTGAAGGGTTTTACCTGCCAAACTTTATCTTAGGGTCAATGGAAGAATCATTGGAATACATTATTATTAATGCTAATTCATAATAATAACTTGCATTTATACAGGATTTAAGATTGCAAAGCATTTTGAAATGTTATTTCATTTATCTTTACAAATATTCTGAAAGGTAGGTGCTTTCATTATCCTCTTTTTCCTGGTGAGGAAACTGAGGTACAACAGAGTTTATGACTTGCTCAAGGTCACACAATAGATTTTTGAAACTAAATTTGAACTCAAGTCTTCTGGATAACAAGTCCAGTACTCTCTCTGCCTGAGTTTGAATAGAGAAAAGATGTACCAGATCAATATTCAGGAAATTCATTTTGGCAACTATGCAGAGAAATTATTGCAGAGAGATAGATTCTTGAGGCAAGGAGAAGAATTAAGAGTGCTCTTCTTGGAGTGAGGAAAACCTGAGTTCAAATGCTACGTTAGACCTTTGACAAGATACTTAAACTCTCCCAGGAAATGGAGATAGCATTGCACTTACTTCACAGCATTGTTATCGAGATCAAATGAGATAATATATCTGGAGAGTTTTATAAAACTTAAATCTGTTATTAGTGATTTATTATATTAATATTATTACAATAAGCCCTGAAAAAAGTGTTGAAAGGACAGATCCAAGTTTTGGTGGAGACCTTTAGCTATGACATGACACAACTGATTGACCTGTTTTCAGCAGAAAATATTCTTTGAGACTTTCAGTATGCCAGGTCATCTTCTATCTAGCTTTTACCTTCAAATGGAATTTGAACTTCCTCCTCTATGACTGTGGGTTCCAATTAGTGAACATTCACAATATATTGCCCAGTCTTAATTGGCTTCCCCATTAGATTGTAAACTCCTTGAAACCAGAGGTTGTCTTTTGTCTCCTTTTTGTATCCTCAGTGCTTGGGAGGGTGCTTAATAAATATTATATTAGTAGGTTGATCTTGGGACCATCATAAGAGCTCTAGCTCGAAGAACATTAGTCTAATCAAAACAACCATTCTTGTAAAGGACTTGTCAATAATTTACCCTTGCACTGAAGTTACCGTGTGTTCTTACTTTGCTGTCCAAACACTCTTACCTGCTCATCATATATTTTGTCTTCCCTATTTTATTGTGACTTCTGATGGTCAGAGATGATCATAATTGTCTGTATTTGTATCATCAACAGTCAATACAATGACTGTCATGTAATAAGCACTTATTAAATCTTCTTTTCTTCTTTCTCTCTCCTTCCTTCCTCCTCTTCCTTCCTTCCTCTTTTCCTACTTTCCTTCCTACCGTCCTTCTTTCTTTCCCTATCTTCCTCAGTCTCTTTTTCCTTCCTTCCTTTCTTCCTTCCTTTCATTCTTATTTGCTTTCTTCCTTCTCCCTCCCTTCTTTTCCTTTCTGCCCTCTCCTTCCCCTCCTCCTCTACCATACCTTCCCAATCTCTCTCTCTCTCTCTCTCTCTCTCTCTCTCTCTCTCTCTCTCTCTCTCTCTCTCTCTCTCTCTCTCTGTCTCTCTCTCTCTCATAATAAAGGTGAGTTAAATAGAAAGTAGATTACAGTAGTAGTACAGTATAGTACAGATGTAGTACTAAGTACAGTAGTAGTAGTAGTACAAATGAGTCAAATAGAAAATAGATTAACACAGAGTAATAGTTCTGATAAGGTCTACACTACCTGTGCCTCTTTTGAAGGTAGCATTGTCTTCTTTGCTCATATTTTGATCCCTTGTTGATCAATAAGTCTCTGGATTAATCCCCAACATTCCATGCTAGAGTCGTAGCATGATGCCATGAAATGAACTTCGGATTTAGAATCTTAGGAGTCAATTCCAGTCTCTGTTACTTGTCTTCATGACCAAATTATCTCACCTCTCTTGGCCTCAGTTTTCCCATCTGTAAAATGACGGATTGCTTCTAGCTCTTAGTCTCTAATCTCATGACTGTTGAGAGTGTTTCTGACTGTTTTTCTCAAACTTTCCTCATTTCTTCTTGGTTCTACCTATTTACTTCTGCATTCCTTTGAAAGGAATGAAAAGTTTCATAACAGCTAGAATTGGCAGTTAAATGAGAAATAGGTACTTTGAAAATAGAAGGGAATAATGACTTGGGTGAGACTTATAACTGGTATGGATCATCATTTCCCTAGTGAATTTTGCATTGAAATGAGCAGGAAAAAAATGACATAAAACCAAACTCTTACAATTACAAATACAGTTAATGCTTTCTAATGAAACTATTTATTAAAAAAAGACCAACAACTCCTTGCTTCCTATACAAAGTAAATACCTCAGGGTATTGCCCATTAAGTTGGAAGCAAGGCAGTCTATAAACCTGTCCTTGATTTGGCTTCTTGGCCTCCAGGCAGTGCCAGTGGCTGAAACAAAATGAGGGTTAAACCTTCACAAGGTCCTAGAAAGAAAAGTAGAAGAATCTAGTCTGAATGTTTAGGAATAAGGAAAGGATTTTCAGAAAAACTCCCAATTAGGTAGTGTCCTAGAAAGTCATGTGATAAAAGCCCAAACACTGAAAAATGGAAGAGGAAAAGGAATTCATATAGTACTTGGGAGAGCCAAATTTAATTTGGATGATAGAATCAAGATTTTTAAAACTCTCACCAGACTAAAACAAATGGACCCAAACTACAAGATGGACATCAGTAGTGACAAATGTAAAGTCCAACACTATGGTTCAAAAATTCAATCACACGAGTACAGGATTAGACTGATGGGGATGGTGGAATGAGAACTGATAAATGGAGGGGAGTACCTAGAACAAATATAATTCATGTAAAAATATTATAAATTATAAATAAAAAATATCATAAATTCACAGTATACCAGAAATGGAAGAAACTTCAGAGATCATCTCTTCCAAAAAACTTGTTTGATATAGAGAAACTTAAAGTTCTTAGTTTTAGAGCTTAAATACACACTGACTTTGGAACACCCTGCATATTAGGAAAGGGAAGTCTAGAGAGGTAGATAATTTCTCTAAGATTACAAAATAAGTGTTAGAACTAAACACAGATCTTTAAACATCGAATTCAATACTATACTTTGCTAAGAACTTGATTGCCTCAAAATATGATGTGGCTACCAGAAAATTTAATTCAGTATTAGGCTACACTGATAGGAATGGTTAGTGAACCAGGGGAGAAACTGTCATAATTTGAGGGATAGAAGATTCTTTTCCTGGCTTAGCTTGCATTTGCTAGTGCTTGCTAGTTAGAGAGATGGTGTGATACATGGATAGAGGACCAGCTTTACAGTTAGGAAAAAACTAAGTTCAAATCTATCTTTTATACATACTACCTTAAATACATGATAGCATGAAATGAAGCCCTGGTTCTGAGCCCTAACTTCTCAGTGTCCTGGACAGCTCTTTAAGATTATAATTTTCAAAGGAGTGACTAATCTATATTTGTGTTCAGTTTTCATAATGAGAGTTCCCTACAATATTGAATTGCAAACTCAGGTCATTTATTCATCTCTAGTTTTCAGAATACTCACCTTGAAACAAAACCAATGGATCACTTGATACATAATAGTATTTCTATTCCTTTCTTACAGATGGGGGAAAATAAACTCGAGTTAATTGGCTAATCCAAGGTCACACAACTAGTAAAATATTGGGAAGGGACTTGAACCCAGGTCTTCTAATTTCAAGCCCATATTGTTACCTCACATTACAATATGAATCATGAAACATGAACTAACTTGTCCTGTTGTAGTTAAATGACTTTGACTATTGTATTTGTTGTTGCTGTTAGTTCATTTTCAGTCATGTCTATCTCTTAGGGAACCTATGGATCTGTCCATGATATTTTCTTGGCAAAGAATGGAATGCTTTGTCATTTCCTTCTCCAGTGTATCTTTTTTTTGACAAGATAGTTATCCTTAGCCAAACAGAAGTTAAATGGATTACCAATGATCACACAACTAAGAAATTTCTAAGGCTGGATTTGAATTCAGGTCTTCCTATCTCCAAACCCAACACTCTATCCATTGCACAATCTAGCTGCGTGGTGTACAAACTTATATTCACCATGACTAGTCTATACTTTTGGCCAGAAATTCCTTTGCTAATATTAGCATTCCAATGAGCTTTTGGGTAACCTTCTTATTTGATGTTCTAATTTTTAAGCCTTTGTAAGCAGGAAGGGAAAGAAAGTATCATAGAGGAGTGAGGTAATTGTGGTAGCAGAGTGGGGAAATGCAATACATTTTCTACAGCATGTGGAGGGACAAGGTTAAACTGCTAATGTCAGTGCAGTCCAAGGAGGGGAAACAAATACCTGCTGAGTTGAGTGTTCTCATGGTAAGTGCCTCAAGGGTTAAACAGAAGATTAAATATTTAATGTCAATTCATAATTAGGTCCTTGGGGGGTTTATGGAGCCCTCTCCCTGACACAGTCATTTTTTCTCCCTCTCTATTTACATTTCCAGCTCAGTGGTGAGAGCGAACATTGATTCTCCATTCCGGTTGGTCATAATGAGTGTTCCTAAGAGCTGTTTTGGAATCAGTCTAATTATTCAGACTCAGCAATGATTGAGGGAAGATAATAGACTCAGAATCTTAGGCAGATTTGAGCAGAGCACTTGGGGAAGGGGGACAGATCATAGGAAGGCTTACTCCTAGGTCTATACACCTTAGTTGACTCATATTGTACATGGGTTGAAGAAAAACAGCAACAAACCAGAAAGGAGTCAGAACAGAACCTTGGTTAGAGATGCACGGATTCCTAAGAGGACAGGTTTAAAAGACAAATATGCTTTGGATATACGGACCAAATATAGCATAGGCTATATTTTTGGTTAAACCTGTATTTTTCTTGATCTTCAAAGATAAGGGCAAGTTGATACAGATGAGAATAACAAGGAGGGCCCAGCAGCTTCCTATTCACAGGATTGATTTGCCAATTTTGAGTTATTTAAAATGTACCTATTACCCCAGGGTCTTTGGACAATAGCCAAAATCTAGTCTCATTTAAAAGTAAAATCTACCCTAACTGATAAATGGTCAAATGATATGAACAGGCAGTTTTGCAAAAAAGGAATTAAAGCTATATATAATTACATGAAAAAATGCTCCAAATAATTATTGATCAGAAAAATTCAAATTAAAACAATAATGAGATATCATCTCACACCTATCAGATTGGTCAAGAGGAGAAAAAGGGAAAATGATCAATGTGGGAGAGGTTGTGGGAGAATTGGTACAATGATGCATTGCTGGCGGAGTTATGAATGGATCCACCCTTTTTGAGTATAGAGTATAGAACTATGCCTAAAGAGCAATAAAACTGTTCATACACTTTGACCCAGCTATTCCAATTTTAGATCTATATCCAAAAGAAATTATAAAAAAAGGGAAAAATCCTACATGTTCCAAAATATTCATAGCAGCTCTTTTTGTAGTGGCAAAGAACTGGAAATTGAGGGGTTTCCCATCATTTGGGTAATGGCTAAGCAAGCTATGGTACATGAATATTATGGAATACTATTGTTCTGAAAGAAACCATAAGTGGTTGGACTCTAGTGAAGTATGGAAAGACTTAGGGGATCTGATGCTGAGGAAAGGGAGTAGAGCCAACAGAACAATGTACACATCAATAACATTGTGAGATGGATAACCTTGATGGAAGCAGCTCCTCTCTGCCATCCACAGAGCTCGGACAACCATATTAGATTGGCTATGGATTATATTATCCCCATTCAGAGGAAGGAAAACAAAACAAATCACACACACACACATAGACAAACACACACACACACACACACACACACACATACACATACACCACCACCACCACCACCACCAACAGCAACAACCCTTCAGAATCTGATGAATACTTTATAAAAATTATCTCTTATGTATCTCTTTCCCTTAATCCTAATTCCCCATGACAAAAATTACTAATATGCAAATATATTTGCCACAATATGTATGTATAATGATAACCTGACTGTTCACTGCTTGGGGGAGAGGGGTGGGTAGGGAGCATGGAAGGTAATTTTTTGAAACTTAAAAATATCTATGTGGATATGGATGAAAATAAATAAATAAATAGAAATTAAAAAATAAAACTATACTAACAAAAGTGACTTCCAAAATTTACATATAAAACCTTTTTGAGTGTTACAAAAAAAAGCCATGCCTGTCCAAACTTCATAAAATGACCTACACAAATAATGAATATCATTAAGGCTTTTGAGTCAAATTAAGGATTTATTATAATTTATAACTATGCAAAATAAAAAATGTAAATAATAAGAAATTTATTGTCATATTTTATTCATTGTTATTATTATAGAATCATATAGACCTTTGAGATCTATATGACTGAGGTCTTTGAGAGTTACAGATGTGTGCTAATTACCTGGGGCAAGAGATAATTTTGACATGGTTTAATTTTGTGACAGTAATGGTCATGTCTGTGACCTACTGGATATTAAACTAACTCAAGACATCCAATCTTGATCAGATGAAAGCAGATTGAGCAGCTTTCCCCACCCTTAGCTCTTTGCCAATCTTGTGTGGGATTGCAGGCCATACACATGTGTTTCATTGCTCTCTTTTGTTTTAAATCTGTGGTTTTAAAGAATGATGTTACTTTAAGAAAACACACAAAAAGACACATTGAAATTGAAGAACACACTTGGATGATTCGTTATAAAATAATTTTAACTGATGTCTTTTAATTTTGACATTACCATAATTTCCACTCTGGTATCCCTCCCTCATTCTAGAGCATCACCCCCATGTAACAAAACCATTTTTTTTGGCAAGGCAATGGGATTATGTGACTTGCCCAAGGTCACACAGCAAGGTAATTAAGTGTGTGAAACAAAATTTGAACTCAGGTCCTCCTGACTCCAGGACCAGTGCTCTATCCACTGTGCTACCTAGTTGTTCCCAAAACCATTTTTAAAGAGAGAAAAGAAGAAAGAAAATTGTCAGTGTAACTGATCAATATATCTAAATAAATTTTAAAATATGTGCAGTGTAAAATGCTACTGAACTTTGCAACTCTGGAAAAAAAGGTGGGTCTGGGGGTATCTTCTCACATTGCTTCTTTAGAACTCTTTTCTCTTTATAGTCTTGCCACCTTTACATTATTACTATTATTGTTGTTATTGTTATTTGTGGTGATTTCTTTTGCACTGCCATAGTCATTGTGTATTTTGTTTTCTTAACTTTACTTCCAATACTATACTAGTTCATATATATCTTGCCATGCTTTTCTGTATTGATTACATACCTAATTTCTTACAGCATAGTAATATTCAGGTGCTACAATTTGTTCAGTCATTCCCCAATTCTTTATTTTCACAAAAAAGTGCTACTATAATTTTTTTTTTGGTGTATTTGGGGACTTTTTTCTTATTAATGAGTTTAATAAAGACATCTTTGGGTTTAAAAAACTCCATAATGGTTGTGCTGATTAACAACTCTATGAACAACTCACTATTGTACTTATCTTCCCACAGTTTCTCCAATACTATTTCCTTCTTTTGTCATTTTAGTCAAATGGTGGAGTGTGAGATAAAACCTCAGGGCTGCTTTGATTTGCAATTCCCTTATTGTATTTGATTTGGAACACTTTTTTGTTAATAGTTTTTCATTCTTCTTCTGAGAACTGTTTATTCTTCTCCTTTGAGCAATTAATGTGTTGAAGAATGATTTTTGATTTTATATATCTAAAATTGTATATTAGTGTTTATTGCTTATTTATCATTATTGTTTTTATATCATGGTTAGCAAAGTGTTATTTGCGGTGATCAACACATTTTTGCAACCACTCGAGGAACTTGTCTGCTTTAAATAGTATTGAAAAACAGTGGTCTATAATCTAGCCTAGATTTGTTGACTTCACCAAAGGAACAGTTAATATCCATTGTGGGGGAGTTTTATGGTGAAAATAAGTGCACAGATTCTGTGAATTCCATATCAAGTCATTCATATTAAGTGTTTGCAAGAGAAAGAGAATATATTACATTTTAAAAAGTTTAAAGTTGTGAAAGTGGTCTGTTTTGCTGTATCCATCAATATATTTATCTATCTTGTTCCCTGGAAATTTGCAAACAACTGCAGTTCAACCCTTTTACCTTCTTATTGAGGAAACTAAGTCTCAGGAAGGTGAATTAGCCTAAGTCTGAGTTTAAGAGTCCTGGGAACACTTATGTCCTCCAGCCTGGTGATCTTTGTATTACTACCCTGGTCTATGCAACCATCCTTCAGGAAATCAACCTTTGTAAAGATATGACCTGGTAACTGTCTCAGTAGGTGCTCCATTCCCCACATCCTCAGTAGTCACACCTACTACTGAAGATCTTGGAAAGAAAATTCTTACGATGAAAGTCAAATGGTTAAACTTCAGAAACACATATAGTATTATCACTGGAAAGTAAATTAAAGAAATACATTATCACCAGTTTTGCTACTGTCCCTTAAAAGCCACGGGGTCTTTCCATCTGACTAACAGCTGAAATTTCTTCTTGTCTTATCTTCCCCATGAGAATATGAAGTCCTGGATAGCCAGGAGTCGTCTTGATTTTTTGTTTGTATTCCCAATGAGGTCCATCTCCAGTCATCCTGATCTATATCTTGCCACTAGACCCCGATGACTCTGGAGGAGAAATTGAGGTTGGTGACTTTGCACAGCCCCCCCCCCCCCATTTAAATCTAATTCACTTGCATATCATGACATCTCCCTGATGGTCTTCTTAAATAAAGGACAATCAACAATATTCCCCATACTTAACACAAAGCAGGCACTTAAATTCTTCATTCATTCATTCACTCATTCAGTGACTTGAACAAGTTTTTGCAGGTGGTAAAGGATAGAGTCATGCTTTGAGCTAGAGGGTTGAGCCAGGAAAAATGGGAGGAAAATTTAGTTGATGTCACAGAAAACTTTCTAACAATTAAAGCTGTCAGAAGCTGAAATAGGATTTTTTGAGAGGTGATGAGTTCTCTCCTGTTGGAGGTGTTCAAATTAAGTCTGGATGATCATTTATTGGTTTTATAGTGAGAATTCTATTGGTGCATGGATTAGACAGAGGGCTGCTGATGTTACCTTCTGCTCATACTCAGTGATTGTGAATTTGAGTCTTCTAAGTCTAGAATTTTTGCCACTATACCATACAACATCTGAAAGTCTACTCCTCCCCTCCCCTCATATGCCAGAATGTGCCAGAACTTTGGGACTAGGGATGGGAGACAGATTTGAGTTCATCACCCCACCCCAAAACTGCCCCCTTCCTGTCTCCCTCCTGTCTAGTCTTTTTTCCTTGATGTTTTGGGATAGGAAAATTCTTCCCCACAGAAATGTGTGTCATGAAAAAGACCTGAAGCACATCTGGGGTTCTGCTGCTTTCAGGCCCAGGTGTTCTGCTCATAACCCAGGGATGGATGGCATAGCCAGCTTATACCACTTCTTTCTCCCAACAGATGGAACAAATTTACCTTATTTTTCTTGTTTTTGTCAAACTTTGTGCAAACTTTTTTTTTCTAAAAAAAAAAGATATATTAATGCAGGCATTGTGTCTAAAAATATCTAATAATTTTTTACCATAGCATCACATCCCCCTGAGAGAGACTCCTCTAACCCCAGGTGAGTTTATTTCACAATCTGTAAAGCAGTCTCAAAAATCTGCCCACTCTGATGGATGGATTTTGAGATGAAAAATTAAGGCTCCTGACTATACATTCCCTATAGGACCTGCTGCTTTGTGATTATTTCCCCAATTTATTGTATGTGTTTTCTTTTACTTTTCTTCCACACTCAGGACTGCCATGAGGATGAAGGAGAGAATGATGAGAGTAGATCTATTGGGCATACTGGAGAAAAAGAAGTGTATGACTATGGAATAATGGTATTGACTGTAAATAAGGATGAGATGTAGCTGTTTGGTCCCAGAGGGACAACTTGCTCTTCCCCCAGCTTCTTCTGGATGCACCTGTGTTTTTGTGAAAATGGAGGCTAATGGGGAATTGTGTAGAGAGTGATCACCCTAGCTCTGAAGATGTCACCGCCCGGGGACCAGAGAATTGTCAAAGAATGGGAGGTCTGAGAGGCTGTTCTTGCCAATATGTTTTGTAACTGGGCTAAATAGAACTGTGGTTGACCGGGCATCTACAAGAACACACGCCTTTCCTCTCTGTCCCCTGGAGCTGTGAGAGCTTGGAAATAATGGGCAGGGATTTCTGTGATCCTAATTGCTATGATCATAATTGCTGTGGCAGTGCCCAGGGAGGAAGAGCTGGTGTCTGGGGCAGCCAGGCACTCTCTCTCTCTCTCTCTGTTGGAGGATGATGTGCGAGGCCCTCGGGCTCCTGACAGGTTGCCAGCGTGGGCCTAGATCCATAAGTGTTTCAACACAGCCTTGCTGCTGGAAGAACTGAAAACAGTGGCAAATATGCATAAAAGAAAGTCCTACTGGGAAAGCAGGGGAGAGGAAGGAAAACTTTTTATTCTGTCACCTGATGTAAAATCATGGGGATGTAGTGAAATCTTCAGAACTGGATTAAAGGAAATGTCATCTTTTTTGTGCACCAAAGAGTTAGTTGAACCATGGGGATAATATTATGGATTTATCTCCCCAGGACTCAAGATTGAAGCAGGGCTTCAATCAAATGGGTTTCCTCCAAAACTCAGATCGGATACTTTTTATTTTTATTTATTTTTATATTTTTAGTAACATCAAGTACTTATTGGCTTCCAAGAAAGGGGGAGGAGAAAATATGTGGAAAGAGAGAGGGCCAGTTTAATGCATGCCTGTTAGATCAATAGAAAAAATATTGATAAGAGCTTATGGACAAAGCAATGTGCTAGGTACTGAATAATCATAAATGAAAAACAGGACAGTCCTTGCCCTCCAGGACGTTACATTCTAATGAAGGAGATGATTACTTGACCTTTGAGGATGATCTCAATCATTAAATCAACTTCCCAGGATGTGGAGTGTAACCATGCACAATGCCCTTTATCCCTACACTCCAGTGAGGCATGGAAAAGTTAAGGTCACTCATTTTAGTGGAGAGACAAGCAAATTTACCTTCTTATGTCCAGTGTATTAGTCTGGTTGCTATTGTTTCCCCCACATGCTACCTATTGCTCCTGTGTTTGATGTCTTAGGTTTTTTAGATGTGGACTTTGGGCATGAGAATATCTAGGAAGTTTTCACATTATACTATTTAGATAATTTAATAGGCAAGCTATATATAAATTGAAAAAATTTAAAAGAGAGGAAATCATTGGAATTAAGAGAGTTTAGGAAGATGTCCTGAAGAAGAAAAGAGGGAACAATCTGTCCTTGTGGTACTAGGAGATTCCTCAAAGAATCTGATATCCACACCCATAACAAAACTAATGGGTAAAAATAAAGCAAAAAAAAAAAAACCCTAATGGGTCCTGATACCCCAAACCATGGGCAGAGGTTGAGAAGAGTTATATAGTGGTGGTGGTAGATGGAACTGAGGTGAGGAACCACCATCAGATCTAATTGTTGGGAAGCATGGTTCTGTCCAAGTGAGGTAGAAGGTGTGGAAAAAACAAAAAATCAATGACATTTCTTTTTTTAAAAAAAAATAAGAAAAATCATTTTGGCAGTAGAAGATTTATTAGATTGGGGAGTGACTGGAGACAAGATCAATTAGAAGTCTGTTGTAGCATGGTAGAGGGGAGATAGTGAGACCCTGGACTAGAATGTAAATATGCAGAAGAGAAGGGGATGATTATGACAGATGTTATAAAGACAGACATGATGGAATGAGAACAGAGTGGGAAGGAGAAGGAAGCAAGAATTTATGAAGGACTTAGTATGTGTGAGGCTCTGTGATCAATATTATCCAAATATTATCTCATTTGAACCTCATAATAACCCTGTGAGGGGAGTGCTTATTATTATTATTCCTATTTTGCATTGGAAGAAACTGAGGCAAACAGAGGGGAAAGTACTTGCCCAGGGTGACACAGCTAGTATGAGTATGAGGTCAAATTTGAGCTAGACTCAATGTTTCTAACCACTGTTCCATCAAGGGACCCACCAAAAAGCAATTGCATTTGTCCAGGTTTATGGTAATGAGAACTTGAACCCAGGTGGTGATCATGGGAGTGGAGAGGAAAAAAACATAATTTGAGAGATACTGGGAGATGCAGAAATTAATATTCATGGACCGATTGGTCAGGAGAGGGTATAACTGTTGTCATGTGGAAGACAGATATGGCATTTTGTGTTTGGGACTGAAGCAATGGGTAGATGTAGCAGAAGACAAGTTTCAAAATATACAGGGAAAAAAATTCCTTATACTTACAGCAGCATACTTGTGTAAAAAACAGAATTTCTCATCCTCAGGAGATAATGAGACCTGGGGCAAAGGTTAGATATCCAAGGTTTTGCAGAGGGGATTGTTGTCCAAGCACAGTTTAGCCTAGATACATTTTAAGCCCTTTCTGTCTTTGCAGGAATTCTGTGATTATGAACTTTTGAACAATAATTCCTTTCTTCAGAAGTATTCTAACCAAAATTGAGGACGTTTTCCCCTCCTGAGGCAAGAATAGACAGTAATGCTTGGAAAAGACACAAATAATACCTTACATTTATATATACCATTCAGTAAACATAGATTATGTAATATAGCATTATATGTAACACTTTGATCCTTATCCAAATCTTATGAGATAGTTGGTTTTACTAGCCCCATTTTATACATGAGGAAAATGAGATTCAGGAAGGTTAATTGACTTACTCAGACTCAAACAACCAATTTGTTTATGAAGTACAATCAAACTCAGACAAAGAAATAACTGACATTTTCTCAAAGTCAAAGCTCTGGGTATCACAGGCTGGTTTTCAAAGATACCTGGGTATCAGTTAACAGCTGTACATGGGGTGAGGGTGGGGGATGGAGGAAGATTTCTCTTTCCTTAGAAATGGGTATTTTGCCATAGGGTTCAATTTTCTTGGAGATTATCTTTCCTTTCTCCACACGACACTACCTTGGAAGTCAATAAAGTTTGGTGGTCAGAGGTGAAAATATCTGAAATGAAAAATGTCTTCAGAGTGAGGCCAATATCTCTTAACCTTTGTTCTTATGTCCCAGGAAGGAAAGGAAAACTACTGCTGTGATGCTATAGCCTGCCCTTACTAATGTGAGGAATTGTTTGATATTATTTGCTTTGTCTTCCAAGTATCATCCCCATTCCCTTCCTTTTATGAATTCTGGAAATCTACCCTCTAGGGAAGGACTGAGGGCAACTAAGATCTATTCAGCAACCCATTTGCAGAGAAGTTAGAGTGAGAAAAGCTGCACCAGAAAAGTTTTTAATTGTTGACTGACCCCACAATACATTTGTCTGCTGACTTCTGCCAATAAGATCTGAATTGGGAAATTCCAGGCATATTTTATGAGAGTCCTCCAAGACTTGGATTTCTTTAATTATATTTTAAAAATTCTATTGATATCTTTTGTTTTTATATTGCTTTCATTTCTAAATACATCCTTCACTTCCCTTTTCAGCAAGCTATCTCTTGAAAGAATGTTTTAAATGGAAGAGAAGAAGCTAGCTCATCAAAACTAAGGAATAAATCAACTAAGTCTGATTGATGTATGCATAGTGGCTAAGACCCATCTTCTCTCACCTCTTCAAAGAGAAGGGAGAATGGAGCCTTTTCTTATCTCTTTTTTGGGGTTAGTCTTGATCATTAAGGCTACTTTTAATTACATTTTCTTTTTTGATCTTTCTATTTATATTATTGCATTTATTGTGAATAGGTATTCTTGAAAATGTATATTCACTTTATATCAGTTCAAATAAGTACTCCTACAACTCTCTGAATTCCCCAAATTTCTCATTTTTAATGCTATAGTAATATTCTATTATTTTCACATACAACTACCTAACAAGTATCTACTTTGTTTCTAATTCTTAGCTACCAACAAAGATACTACTTTGACTAATTTGGAGTTTTAGGGACCATTCTTTCTGTCTTTGATATCATCATCATCATCATCAATAAATATTAAGTGCCTACTAAAATAGGCTTGACACTGGGTTAAGGGTTGGGAATACAAATGCCAATAAAATCAAAGACTTCCCTACTCTCAGGGAGTTTACAATCTAATGGAAGAAGTCAATATACTTAAGAAAGTTGAAAAGGAAGGGAGAGTGAGAAGAAAGTATCTAGCATGAGGATGGATTGGAGAGTTCTACAGAAGACCAAAAGCAGTGTAGAGGCATCTAGGTGGTACCACAGGACATAGAAATAGGGCCATTAATAAGAGTTTCTGTTGGATTTGAACTCAGGATTTCAAATCTAACAGAGACACTTATTAACTGTGTGATCTTGGGCAAGTCACTTGACTTCTGTCTGCCTCAATTTCCTTACCTGTAAAAGGGATAATAATAATAATAATGATGATGGTACTTACCTCTCAGCATTGTGATGAACACATGAGACAACATTTGTAAATCATGGACCACCATGTCCTACACTCAGTATAAGTGCTTTATAAATATTATTATTATTATTTTATTATTATTTATTGGGTATAAGTACCAGGCAATCCTGCAGCACAATAAGATTTCCTAAATGAGGAATTTCCTGGGGAAAGAAGACATGTCAGGGGTGGCTAGATGGCACAGTGGATGGAGCACCGGCCCTGGAGTCAGGAGTATCTGAGTTCAAATAGGGCCTTGGACACTTAATAATGACCTAGCTGTGTGGCCTTGAGCAAACCACTTAACGCCATTGCCTTGCAAAAACCTAAAAAAAAAAAGAAAAAACAAAGAAGACATGTTTTGGTGAGTTTCAGAAAAGTCTACAAGCAATGTAGTTATGTTTTAAGCTGAGTAGGGTGATCTCTGGGTTAAAGGTCACTTTTTTATAAGCATAATTTCAAATTGATTTCAAGTCATTAGGTCAATCCAAGGATATGCCAAAAAACCATTATTGTGCCTATTTTTCCACAATTTTTCCCAGGATCAACTGTTTCCCTCTATTTTCAACTTTGATGGGTGTGAGTTGAAACTCCTGAGTTGATTAGATTTGCATTGTTATTCTTTTTTTTTTTTTTTTTTTAGATTTTTGCAAGGCAAATGGGGTTAAGTGGCTTGCTCAAGGCCACACAGCTAGGTCATTATTAAGTGTCTGAGATCAGATTTGAACCCAGGTTCTCCTTCCTCCAGTGCTTTAGCCACTGTGAAACCTAGCAGCCCCCTGCATTGTTATTCTTAGTGACTTGGAACAATCTTCATGAGTTTGTAGATAGTTTGTAATTCTTATGAGAATTGTTTTTCCACTTTTTCTGAAATCTAATAGAGGTATCTAATGCAAAGATTCCATCCACCCTCTAAATTACAGATATCCTATTTAGCTAAGATGAATTTTTTTATTTGGATAAAGTCTTTACAATTTTAAATAATTAAAATGATCAGTTTTGGCTTTGGTGACCAAGGTTTTGTTCTTTTCTTTTTGTTTGGGAATTGTCTCCCATAACTATAAAAGGTATCTGATTTGGTCCTATTAAATTTTGTTATTTTTAATATTCAAGCTCTATGTACATTTTGAGATTATTCTATTTTATTATATATTTGTTTAATTGCAGTTTTTGCTAAACTGCCTTTCAGTTTTCCTATTAGTTCTCATCAAAATGAGGAATTCTTCCCTAAGTAATATCTATCCTCAGGTTTATTGAACACTAGGTTATTGGTCTGGTTGGGTCTGGTTATGTTTTGGTTTGGTACATTTAAGACTGACAATGAAATAAAACTCTATTATATTACTTACTATTTTTCACTGTTACATAATATATTATACTATTATATTGGTGGCTAGGTGGGGCAGTGGAGAGATAGAGTTGAAATGAGGAAGATAAATTCATATCTGGCTTTGAACCCTTACTACCTATATGACCCTGGGCAAATCACTAAACATCTTTCAGTCTCAGATTCCTCATTTGTAAAAAGAAAAAAAAATATCTCACAGAGCCTTTGTAAACCTTAAAGTATTATATAGATTATGCATACATATTATTAATCAGCTATTATTATTTTATGTTCAGTTCTGGATTAAACATTTTCTTGTTTTACGGATGGGGAAACTGAGGCAAGCAGGGTTAAGTGACTTGTCCAAGGTAGAAATTCTAGCAAATTTCAGAGATCAGGTTTGAACTCAGGTTTTCCTGACTCCAAACCTGACTTTCTATACACAGCAATTCATGTAGCTTCAGCATTTTAGAAAGATCACGTACAAAACAGAACATGTTCAGAAGAGGTTGAGTGAGTTGATAAAGGTTCTAGAAACAATGTCACACAAGGATGAATTGAAAGAACTGGTAGTGTTCAGTCTGGAGAAGAGAGAAATCAGAGGAACATGATAGATAACTGTCTTCAAATTTTTGAAAGATTATCATGAGGAAAAGGGAATGGACTTAATCTTTCAACCCTCCTAAAGCAGAACTAAGGATAATCTACAGAAGTTGCAGAAAGACCCAAAGGGAAAGAACAGACCAACTTTCCCTCTGCTGCTTAATTGGAGGGAGGAAAAGGTCTGAATCTTGAAATAATACCTATTACTTTTGGTTGGCAGGTCTCATGCTAGGATTCAGGACATTTATTGAGTATATCATATCTTTTATATTCCAAATTCCATTAATTCTTGAGGTCAATGGAGCATGTTTCCCCCATTTTCAAAAAGATTTTTATAATTATCTTTTGTTTAAGATTACTGAGATTTTCCTTTTTAATCTCCACCCCCCCGTCACTCTTCTCCTTCACTTTCTCAGAGATCCATCTCTCATGAAAAATAATTCTTAAAAAAAATCTAAAGAGGAAAAAAAGAGAAAACAAAATTAGCAAAATCGACTAACATGTTGGAAAAAAAATCTGACATGATATGGAACATTCTTACCGCCCCCCCCCCCCACACAACCTTTGAAAAGGAGTGCCTGGGTCTTAAAGAGCCAACATAAAAGGAGAACATGTGGAAGAAGAAAAATAAAAGATCCTTCAGGCAGAAAGCCAAAGGAAAATATAAAAGGAGCAACAAAGAAAAGAAGAAAGATTGAGGGGGGGGCTCTTAGACCTACTATTGTTACTCATATCTTCAAAGACTGAAGAAAGCTCCAAAAAAGGTTCTCTTTTCCCAATTTGCCTCCTCATACTTATTAACCAATAGCACTGTAATACTTTTACTTGCTTATTTTAACTAAACATTTCCTGAATTCTTATTTTGCCTCAAATGTAGAGAGACCAAGGTTTAGGTAGAGATACTCAAAATTTAAATTAGTGTAGCAAAACAAACTTCTGTTTAACCATTATGAATTTTCCTAACTGGGGCTTTTTAGTGAATGTGATTATACTAATAACTTTTGCTAAAACATCAGAGAGACTGACTACATGGCTCTAAAGGCTATTATATTGCTCCAGGCTAGAGCTGAGATAGTTGTTATAATAGGTGTTGGTTGATTAAATTTCTAGCTTTTAGTGAGAGAAGGTAAGGAGGTAGGGCAGGTAGAGAAGAGTAATGAAATAGGGTTCCACCTCCTGGAAGAAGGAAGGAGGGAGCTTCTAGGATCAAATAGTATCCATAGTGCCCTTCAACCAATGTCAAAAAGAAAAGGCAAGAGCATGACATTTTAGCAAAGACAGGTTAAGTGACTAACCCAGGGTCACACAGTTATTAGTTGGATATTGTTTGGAGAAAGAGGATCAGGATGATGAAAAACTCCAGTATAATGCTATAGAATTGATTGAAGGAACCAGGTTTAAGAAGCCCAGAGAAGAAATAGTTGTTTTCATGATTTGAAAGAGCTATCACATGAATGAAATATTAGATTTGCTCATTGTGAACCTAGAGAACATAATTTTAAGCAAAGGTGAATATTGTAGCATAGCAAATTAAGACTTGCTATAAGGGAAAAAAATTCCTACCAATCAGAGCTCTCCCACAGTGGAATAGGTTGTCCAGGATAGAAGTTTGGGTAATTGTAACATTTAGGTGATCAGGAAGAGGAAAAGAAGACAATGAAGTTGATGGATTAGGAGGAGTCAGAGAGAAAGAACTGAGAGAGTTTAGCATCCTGGCAAAGAAGAGAAAAAGATAATTTAAAAGACTAGCAGGTTGATAGCTTCAAATGCTATAGAAGGCAAGGTAAAAGGGGCTGATAAAAGATCATTGGATCTATCTATGAAGAGATTTCTCAAGATCTTCAAAAGTGCTTTCTTTTTCTTAAAGAAAGGGTAGATGCTAAAGTCAGATGGGAATAGATTGAATAGTGTGAAAAGAGTGAGGAAGTAAAGGCAGCAAAAGGTGATCTATTGGAGAAAGAAATGGCAAACCCCTCTGGTATCTTTGCTAACAGTATTAAAATGATAAAAGATACAACACCAGAAGATGAGCCCCTCAGATTGGGAGGTGTCTAACAGATTACTGAGAAAGAGCAGAAGGCAAATACAAGTAATTACAATACTAATGAACTGGCTGGTTTCAAACTGAAGGGAAATTCGGCTGCAGATGTCTCAATATTGATGGAAGGAAAAGCTGATACTATAAAGATCAATATCACATAGAAACCTAGAATATAAGATTTAAGAATCAATCTAAGATAGATATGGTCAAAAAGGAGCTGGAGAGATTAGGCATTGATATCTTGGGTGTCAGTGTCAGTGAACTTTATATGGGAAGGGATAAATTTAATTTGGGTGATCATTTCATATATATATATATATATATATATATATATATATATATATTTATATATATGCTATTGTGGGCAAGAGAAGAAATGAATTAGCTCCCATAGTCAGTAAAAGGATGAGAAGAACCACAGTACTGGCTTATAATCTCAAAAATTAGAGAATGATATTTCTTTGAATTCAAGACAAACCATTCAACATCACAGCAAACAAGTCCAACCACTGATGCCAAAGAGAGATCAAAATTGCTTGTTTTTATGAAGACAATATGTTTGAGAAATAAAGTAAAAAGATGTCACAGTCCTCATAGGGAACTAGAATGCTATAATATGAAATTAAAAGATAATTGGAATAGAAAGCAAGTTTGATCTTGGAGAACAAAATGAATTTGGGCAGAGATAATAGTTGTGTGAAGATAATTTGCTGGCCATAGTAAGTCCTCCTTTTTTAAAGGTGTCCCTATGACAGATCACCAAATGGTCAAAATCAAAATCAGGTTAATTATATATTTTATAGTCAAAGATGGAAAAGTTACATATAGTCAGTTGAAACAAAAACTAAAGTTGTCTAGTTCAGACCTAAATTGAAGAAAGTAAGAAAAACTACCAGGTCATATATTTATGACCTAGATAACATCCTTTATGAATATGAAGCAGAAGTGATAAATAGATTTCAAGGATTAGAACAGGTAGATAGAGTGCCTGGAGAACTATGAATAGAGGTACACAATATTGTATAGTATGCAACAACAAAAATAAATTCCAAAGAAAAAGAAGAGAAGGAAAGCAAAAGGCTATTTGATAGGCTTTAAATAGCTTAGGAAAGAAGGAAAGGTAAGTGAGATGAAGTGAAAGGGAAAGGAGAAAAAGGAAGATATATTCAACTGGATGCACAATTCCAAGAAATAATAAGTAGAGATGAGAAGACTTTCTTAGATATGCAATGCAAAGAAATAGAAAAAAAAACAACAGAATGGCAAAGATTAGAGAACTCTCCAAGAAAATTAAACATGTCAAGCAAATGTTTCATGCAAAAAAATGGACATGATAAAAGACCAAAAAATGATAGAGACTTACAAGAATTAGAAGAGATTAAGAAGAGATGACAAGAAAATACAGAATCATATAAAATAGACCTTAACATCACCCATAATAATGTGGTTACCGATCTAGAGCTAGATGTTCTGGAGTATGAAGCCATATGGATCTTAAGAAGCAATGCTACACTGGGAAACAATCTTCACAACTAGAAGTTCTGATAAAGGTCTCATTTCTGAAATATATAGAAAATTGCATCAAATTTATGAGGTTACAAGACATTTCACAATTAATAAATGGTCAAAGGATATGAATAGATAATTTTTAAATGAAAAAAGTTATGCATAATCATAAGGAAAAAAGCTCCAAATAATTGATTAGAGAGAGATGCAAATTAAAACAACTATGAGGTATCACCTCACATCTATCAGAGTGGCTAAGATGACAAAATGGGAAAATGGTCAATGTTGGAGAGGTTGTGGGAGGATTAGGACATTGATGCATTGCTGGTGGAATTGTGAATGGATTCAACCATTCTGGAGAGTAATATAGAACTATGTCCAAAAAGCATTAAAACTATTTGTATTCTTTGACTCAGCAATTCCAATTCTAAATCTATACCCAAAAGAAATCATAAAAAATGGGAGTAGTCCCACATGTTCCAAAAAATTTATAGCAGCTCTTTTTTTGGAGTGGCAAAGAATTGGAATTTGAGGAGATGCCCATCAATTGGGGAATGACTAAACAAGTTATGGTACATGAATGTTATGGAATATTATTATTCCATAAGAAACTATAAATGATTGGATTCTAGAGAAGCATGAAAGGAATTCCGGGATCTTATGTTGAGTGAAGGGAGTACAGTCAAGAGAACAATGTACACATTAACAACAACATTATGAGATGATCAACCTTGATGGAAGCAGCTCCTCTCAGCAGTTCAGAGAGCTATGACAACCCTATTAGATTGCCAATGGACAATGCTGTCCACATCCAGAGGAAGAAAAAACAAAACAAAACAAAAAGCTCTTCAGAATCTGATGAACTCTACATTCATTTTTTAAGGCTTTTTTTTTTTTTGCAAAGCAAATGGGGTTAAGTGGCTTGCCCAAGGCCACACAGCTAGGTAATTATTAAGTGTCTGAGACCGGATTTGAACCCAGGTACTCCTGACTCCAGGGCCGGTGCTTTATCCACTCCACCACCTAGCCGCCCCTCTACATTTATTTTTTTAAAAAATTCTCTTAATTTGTAAACATGTTTAACACAAATGTGTATGTATATATTAACCTGATTGCTGCTGAGGGGAGGAAGTTGGGAAGGGAGGTGGAAGGAAATTTTGTAACTTAAAATATACATATGTATATAAATGAATGTTGAAGACTGTCATAACATGTATTTGGAAAAATATAATATCAATAAAAAATTAAAAAAATAAGCAGTGCTAACAGTAAGCCTAATGGAGGTGATGGCATTCTAGCTGACCTATTTAAAATCTTAAAAGATTATGTTGTTAAAGTGCTGCATTCAATGCAACATGGACATTGGGTTGAAAAAGATCGATTTATGCCCCAATCCTAAAAGAAGGAAAATGCCAAAGTATGTTCAAATTACTAAATAATTGTGTCATTTCTTTTGCCAGCTAGGTTATGCTTAATATTCTGTAAACTAGGCTTCAGTAATATGAGAACAGAGAATTACTAGAAGAGTAGACTAGTTTTTGAAGAGGCAGAGAAACTAGAGATCAAATTGTCAGCTTTCCCTGGATTATGGAGAAAGCAAGGAGTTCTAGAAAAACATCTACTCTGTTTCATTGATTACTCTAAAGCCTTTGACTGTGTGAATCACAACAAAATGTGACAAATCCCTAAAGAGATGATAGTAGCAGATCTTACATGTCTCTTGAGAAACCTCTAAGTGGGCCAGGAAGTAACACTTAAAACTGCACAATTGATTGGTTTAATATTGGGAAAGGAGTGAGGCAAGACTGTATACTTTCATCTACTTATTTAATTTATATATAAAGAAAATGGTAACAGAATTTATATGGAGCAACAAAAGGTCAAAAATATCAAGGGAACTGATAAAAATGTAAAAAAAGGTGGCCTTGAGCTATCAGATCTAAAATTAAAGTATAAAGCAGCAGTCATTAAAACTGCCTGGTACTGGTTAAGAAATAAGAGTAATGGATCAGTGGATTAGGATAGGTTCAAAAGAAACAGTAGTAAATGACTAATTTTTGGGAAAAGAACTTACTATTTGACAAAAATTTTTGGTAAAACTGGAAAATAATATGCAAAAATTAAGCATAGATCCATATCCCACACCAAAATAAGGTCAGATTTAAACATAAAGGGCCACACCATAGACCAATTAATAGATTAAAAAATACTCTATCTGTCAAATCTATGGAAAGGGGGAGAAATTTATGACCAAACAAGAATTAAAGTATATTATAAATTGCAAAATGGATGATTTTGACGATATTAAATTATAAAATTTTTGCAGTAAGAAAATCAATGCTGCCAAGATTAGAAGGAAAACAGAAAGCTGAGAAACAATTTTCAGAGCCAGGGGTTTTGATAAATATGGTCTCATTTCTAAAATATATAGAGAACTGAATCAAATTTATAAGATTACAAGTCATTCCCCTAATGATAAATGGTCAAAGGATATGAACAGGTAGTTTCAAATGAATAAATTAAAACTATATATAATCATAAGAAAAAAATGTTCCAAATTGGGGGCAGCTAAGTGGTGCATTGGATTTTTCATTGGACCTGGAGTCAGGAGTTCAAATCCAACCTGAAACACCTGACCTTGGGTAAGTCGCTTAATCCAATTGCCTTGCAAAAAAAAATGCTCCAAATTACTACTTTTTAGAGATATATAAATTAAAACAAATATGAGGTACCACTTCATACCTATCAGATTGGCTAAGATTACAAAAAGGGAAAACAAATAATGTTGGAAAAGTTGTGGGAAGACTGGAACATTAATGCACTGTTGGGACAGTTGTGAACTGATCCAACCATTCTGAAGAGCAATATGTAACTGTAATATGTAATGTGACCAAACTAATCATACCCTTTGATGCACAATACTAGACCTATCTATATCCAGAAAAAAATCATAAAAAAATGGTAAAAGTTTCACATTTTCCAAAATATTCACAGCAGTATTTTTGTAGTGGCAAATAAATTGGAAATTGAGGGGATTCCCATCAATTGGGGAATGACTGAACAAGTTATGGTATATGGATATTATGGAATATTATTGTTCTAAAAGAAACCATGAATGATCATGAATGATCAGACTCTAGAGAAGCATAGACTGAATTACAGTAGGTGATGCTGAGCGAAGAGAACAGAATCGAGAACATTTTACACATTAACAACAACATTGTGATCAGTGTTAATGGATGCAGCTTCTCTCAGCAGTTCAGAGAAATACGACAACCCTGGGAGACCTGTTTAAAAAAAATGCTATCATGGATAGCCAGAGAAAGAAAAACAAAACAAATCAAAACAAAGAAAAGCCTACAGAATCTGAATAAATACTATGTTCACTTTTAAAAAAATTTCTCTTAGGGGTGGCTAGGTGGTAGAATGGATAGAGCACCAGCCCTGGAGTCAGGAGTACCTGAGTTCAAATCCGGCCTCAGGCACTTAATAATTACCTATCTGTGTGGCCTTGGGCAAGTCACTTAACCCCATTTGCCTTGCAAAAAAAAATGTCTCTTATGTTTTTCTTTTCTATCTCATTGTTTTTTTTCTTTTCCTTTAGTCCTAATTCCTTATCAGAAAATGACTAATCTGTAAACATGTTGAACAAAAATGTACAATGTTCACCAGACTGTTCATTGTTGAAAGGAGAGGTGTGGAAAGGGAGGGTAGAAGGAAATTATGTAACTTATAAATATGTATATGCTCAAGGATGAATGTTGAAAAACTTTCATTATATGTAATTGGAAAAATAAAATAAAATATCATTTCTGGGGGAAAAAAAACTTATATATAGAGTACATCTTACAAATTGCCAGCCTTGATAAAGCAAGAATCTGAATTAAGGATGCTGGAAAAGATATTAATCTCAGAAACACAGACAATACAACATTTATGGAAGAAAGAGAAGATGAATTAAGAAGCTTCTTGATGAGGGTCAAGGAGGAGAATATAAAAAGCTGATAAGATGCTTGATGCTTGGAAGGAAAACTATGGCGAATCTGTACAGCATCCTAAAAAGCAGAGACATCACTTTGCTGACAAAGGTTCACATAGTCTATGGTTTTCTTCCAATAGCAATATATGTCTGTGAGACTTGAACTATAAGATATACTGAGCACCTTAGAATCAGCATTTTTTGAATTGTGGTACTGCTGAAGACTATTATTATTATTATTATTATTATTAGTGAGGAAATGATGTTCAAGTGACTTGTCCAAGGTTACCCAGCTAGGTAATTAAGTGTCTGAGGTCAGATTTGAACTCAGTCCTCCTGACTCCAGGGTTGGTGTTCTATCCACTTCACCACCTAGCTACCCCTACAGAAGATTTTTGAGAGTAACTCAGATGTCAAGTAGATCAAATCAATCAACACAAAAAGAAAATAATTCAGATGACTCAATGAAAGTACAAATATTAAAGGTGAGTTTAAATACTTTGGGCAGACAATGAGAAGACAGGAAAAGACCTTCATGCTGGGAAAGATTGAAGGCAAAAGGAGAAGGGGATGGCAAAGAATGAGATGGATAGATAATGTCATGGAAGAAATGAACATAAATTTGGACAGAGTTCAGGAGATAGTGGAGAATAGAAGGGCCAGGCATGTGAGAGTCTATGGGGGTCACAAAAAGTTGGATGTGACTAAACAAATGAAAGTTTATTTTACTCTTTCACCAAGTGGAAGTTAGGGAAAGAGAGATGAGATTAAGTTGAAAGAAACATTCTTTTGGGAGTAGTATATGTGTTCTTGAGAGTGTGTATTTTACAGAGGCGACATACAAGTTTTTTTCATTTCTTTTTTCTTTTAGGTAGAGGGAAAGGAGCTAGCAAAGAGAAAGGGATTGAAAATATAAGAAAAAAGAGGGAATAATTGAAAGAGAAGGGTAGCAGAGGACCTTGAGACAGGATGGAATCAAAAGCATAATTGGAAGGATTAATCCAAGCAAAAAAGGATAATTTTTTCAGAGAGAGTAAAGGAGATGGATGACAGAGAAAAATATATTTTGAAGTGAATTGAAAGAAGCTCAATGAGTTTACATTAAGAAAGTAGGAAATCTATTGAGAAATCTATTGAGAGTGATTATCTATTGAGTGAGCATAGATATAGGGGGCAGGGTGAAGTTGATATTGGTGTGCCCAAATTTGGAAAAAATTTGGAGCAACTTTTCTGAAAATAGATAAATGGTCAACAAGAGATTAGTATAAAGATAAATAATGACTTGAAGGTGTCAGAGAGTCTCCTAATGGCCTTAGTGACTGATAAAATATGCACAGTGTAGACATTTAATAAATATTTGTTGAACAAATGAATAGAAGAAATGCTGATTAACTGAGAAACAAAGATAGCTGATTAACTGGGAAAATGAGTTGGGTTCCCTATACAAAGCTCTTACAAGATTGAAAATTACTTTCCACAAATGAAATATTGATAGTTTGCAGTCTGAATATAAAACATAAAAATTCAGAAATGAGCAATAAGAGATTGTCTCCAGAGCATTAAACAAACAAACATCTATTAGGTACTTATTATATATGGAACAGCAAGTCAGTCAATAAATATTTCTTAAGTGCCTTCTAAGAGATGGGGGTACAAAGGAAGGCAAAAAGAGCCTCTGCTCTCAAGGAATTCAGTTGGCAGAGATAACACAAAGACAACTATATACAAACTAGTTAAATGCAGGATAATAGGAAATAATGAACAGAAAATAGGCATTAGAATGACAAAGGATGGGAAAATGCTTCTGTAAAAGGTAAAAATTTTCGTTGGGATTTCAAGAAACCTGTAGAAGTCAATAAGTAGTGATGATGGGCAGGGTGGGGGGGATATTCCCCCAGGTTTAGGAGACAATCAATGGAAATACACAGAGTCAGGGGACAGTTTCTTCAGGGAATAGCAACAAGGACAGTGTCACTGGGGTAGATAGGTGATAGGAATGTGTGGATGGATGAAGCAAAGAAAGAGTAAGGTGTAAGAAGACTAGAAAGTTGAAGAGGGCAGGTTGAACACTAAGCAGATTTTATATTTGATCCTGCTGTAATAGGAAACTACTGAGTTCCACTGAGTGGCAAAGTAGCATAGTCAAACCTGTGCTATGGTAGGATCACTTTGCATGCTTCTCCGAGTGGAGGATAGACTAGAATAGGGAAAGATTTGTGATAGACATCTCCCTTCTCCTTTTACCCCTATTCACCCCCCCCACTAAGAAGCCTATTGCCTTAGTGAAATGATAAATGTGAGAGGAGGAGAACCTGCAACAGGATGATGACAATTTAAGATGAGAAAAGGGGACGTATGTGAGGGATAGGATGAATGTAAAATCAATAGACCTTAGCAACAGATTAAATATAGGAAGTGAGAGTGAGTGAGGAGTTAAGGATGATACTCAGGTTTAGAGTCTGAATGACTAAAACATGTTGTATCCTTGATGGCAATAGGGAAGTTAGGAAGAGGAAAGGGCTTTGGAAGAAAAGATACGTTCAATCTTTTTGAGACAATGACTTTAAAATGTCTAGTAGGCAGTTGAAGCTGCAAGATTAGAGATCAGAAGGGAAGGTAGATCTGGAAAAGTAAATTTTGGAATCTTCAGCATAGAGATGATAATTAAATCCATGAGAGTTGGTGAAATTGCCAATGAAAGAAGGAGAAAAGAAGAGGACCAAGGATAATCATGGTTCATGGGCATGACCTAGATGAAGATCAGCAAAGGACACTGAGAAAGTATGGTCAGCCAGTAAGAAAAGAAGCATGAGAGAGCAATATCATGAAAACCTAAAGAGAAGAGAGTATTAAAAGAAGAGGATGATCAAATGTTTCAGAGGATACAGAGAGGTCAAGAAGGATATACAGGAAAAGTTATTAGATTTGGTAATTTAGAGATCCTATGTCACTTTGGAAGCAACTATGTGGTTGGATAGAGTGTAGTGCCTTAAGGCAGGAAGACTCATCTTCCTGAGTTCAAATGTAGTTTCAGACAATTAATAGCTGTGTGACCTTGAATAAGTGACTTGAACCTATTTATCTCAGTTTTTTCTCATTTGTAAAGTGAGCTGAAAAATAAAATGGCAAATCACTCCAGTATCTTTGCTAAGAAAATCCCAAATATGGTCATAAAGTTGGACATGACAGAAACAAATGAATGATTATGACAATATGAAGTTACTTTTGGAGAGAGCAGTTTTGACTGATATTTGAAACCTGGCTATAGAGAGTTAAGGAAGGAAGAAGTACAAGTTATAGATGGTTTTCTCAAGGAGTTTAGGTATGAAAGGGAGGAGAAATATAGGATGATAGCCAGCGATGATACATAGATCAAGGGAAGGTTTTTGAGGGTGGGAGTGACATTGGCATATTTGTAGAAAGTTAGGGATGCATCTAGTAGATAGATAGAGGAAAGACTGAAGGCAAATGAGAAAATAGGGATGATACAAGAAGAAATATGCTAGAGCATATGGTGTGGCATTGAGTCCTTTATGTATATTGGAAGAGGGGTTGGTTATCTTTGACAATGAGAAGGGATAGCTCTTCATGTGAAGTAGGGGTAAAGGATGAGATAATATCAGAAAGAATGAGTGGTGCAAGATGAACAGGAGGAAAAAGAAGGCACTCTTAATAAATGGCCTTAATTTCTTCAGTGAAATACATGACAAAGGTCTCAGCTGAGACAAATTTGAGGAGCCACTTTGGTGAGTGAGATAGAGTTAATTAGGAAGTATAAAAATATTGCTTTGTGGCAGTGAGAGATCAGTTGATTAAAAATATATATACATATATATGTTTATAACATAACTTTGTAATGAACATGGTTTAATGATATTTTTTCCACTTCATTAAGCAGTATGTACATAAAAGGAAAGGAAGCAGATGGCAGGGATGACCCAAGGCTTAAACTTGGTAGGACAGTTTAGATGGAATGATAAAGGGACAAGACACTCAAGAGAAAAGATCAGTGCAGAGATGAACTGCTTCCCAAAGGAGTCAATATGGGGAAAGTAGGCAAATGTAGATAGAATGGCCTAGGAATCAATAAACTGGTTAAGATCCTGGTTTGGAGGAAGTACAGTTTTAAGTAACAAGGAAGAGTGAGAGGTAATAATAACTATGCGATAATAAACTATGATCAGATAAAAGAATATCAGCATTCCAATAAAGGAATTTCAGAGGTTATGAACATGGAGGTGATATATTTGTAGGTGATAGATGGTCAAGGTTTTGGCAATTTTTTTTTCATTTTGGCTGAGTGGAGAAGAAATTCATGTTAAATGAACAAATTGAAGAACTGTGAAATTTTGATTTTGGAAAGAGGATAAATATGTATGTTGAAATCCCCTAGGGTAAGGCAGGCATTGAGGAGGAGAGAAAGACTGTGAGTTGGACTGAGAAAATAAGGGGCATGTCCGGAAGATAGTTTGAAAATGGTTGCAAGAATTTTCATTGGGTGATAGATATGAATTGAGTTAATCTCAAAGGAAGAAAGATTACTGAGTGATGATTAGAGAGGAAGAATCTAGAAATGGAAATGGTGAGCAAAGAGTTTACATTTCTCCTACATGGACCAGTGAGTCATGGGAATGTATGAAAGTGTAGCTATTGCTGGAAAGACAAACTAGGAAGACTGTGCTTCTGGAGGAGCTAGGTCTCAGAGATAATTAGAAGATGAATGGAATGGGAAATGAAAAGATTTAAGTTGAAAGCAAGTTTATTACTTATGGAATAGGCATTCCAGAGAGAAAAGTGAAAGAAGGATTTACATTGGAGGAAAGTTAGAGTGAGAGTAAATGAGAATAAGGGATAAGTTGTTGGTGAATGGAGATGGCTATTTGAAAGATTTTGAGGGGAGGTTCACAGTCATTCAAAAAATGACAATATAACAAAGGCAGAACTTGTTAAACAGTAAGAAATGAGATAAGTGTTCGTCATCTAAGGGTGTTGGCATGGGGTAGAATTTTCAGGTTCTTAAGCAGTTTAAGAGGAGGAGAAAGTATTGGGAGCTAATGCAATGTTGAAAAACCCCTTCCCCTAAGGAAGGTGTTTGATGACATATACCTTCTCCTCTTCCATGAATGAAGAAGTATGGCAAAAGACAGAATATTACTTCTCCCTTTCTAGAGAGAAATTAGATACCAGTCAGAAGATCTGACTTGATGGAATGACATTTTTACTTCTCTTACTTTAAAGTGTAACAGGGGAACTCTGAACACAGAGCTATACTGTGGGAGGAGTTCAAACTCTATTAATTTTTGGTCATGTCATTTGAGGCAGGAGAAACCTCAGTACAAATACAAATTCAATGAGTACTGTCTAAGCCACTCCTTGGGGACTATTTCTGTGGCAGGTACATTGGAGTATACATGGAACCAGATGTTAAACCACCCCTTGAGCATGGAAATACATTAAAAGAAAAATCCACCTGGGTGGAGTTCTCTTTTCTACTGGACTCCTGACTGGGCTGCCTCTCTTCTCTTTTCTTCTCTCGTATTCTTTTCTCTTCATGTGATCTGGCCCATGCTGCTAGAACAATATGGCCCCAGACCCATGCACCTGGATCTTCATTGATCTAACCTTCTTTTCTTTCCCCCTTTCCTTTTTAATATGAAGACTCCTTTCCCAGCTTGTAACTACCACTATAATAACCTCAGCTCCATGCAGCTGTATCTATGTTGATCTAAGCTTCTTTTCTTTCTTTTCTTTTTAAGCACTTTAGCCTATTTTTAGGCTTCTGTTTCTCAACTTCTGCTAATCAGTCTGTCCTTTAAGAAACTCATTAACTTGCTGCTTCTCCAAATAATTTTACCTGTGAACTTTATGTAGTAACTTGGAAACTTTCCAGCAATCTGTGAATTAAAGGCTGTGCCTTTACTTACCCTCCTGAGTCAGAGATTGGTGTGTTCTTCACCCCAAAATGAACCCCGTAGATAGATCTTTAAGCCCCATTTTCTGAAGCCCATTTCCTTCAAACTTCAAAAAAGTGTGACAAAATGGAATTTCTCTTCTTCCCAAGGAATATTGTGGGATAGTAAGTAACAAGGTGTTACAGTGGTTAAAAGTGTTGGTCTGGATCAGGAGTACCCGAGTCTAAATTCAATTTAGATCTTTACTGTCTATAATCCTGAACTGGTCACTTAACATCTCTTAGCCTCAGCTTCCTTATTTACAAATTGGGATAATAATACCTACCTTACTTACTTGCCATAAGGGTAAAATGTGCAAATAATACATAGATAGATAGTAAGAACTTTGAAAACTTTAATTACATCAAAGCTTGCTATTTTTTTTTTTGGCAGAGACCTAGATTCAAATCTTGATGTATATTAGCTTCACATCCTTGGAAAACTCATTTAACCTCTTAATACTTTAGGTACCTTTCCTATCGATTTAAAATTACAGGGCAGTTGTTGTAGGGGGAAGAAGATTCTTCATCAGAGAGTCCCCATAGCAAAGAAATCAGGGATTCCATTCCAAACACTACTGAACAGAAGATGCACATATAAAAGTGATTCTATGCCCTCAGGGAGTTTATATTCTCTTAGGGTAAAAGAGCAAACATTATTCAGAATGACAGTGAGTTGTTGAAGGAATGACCCCTTTTTTGACCTCATCCTTCTGAAGTCCAAAGATTCACTGATCTACACATACATAGTCAGATTTAAAAAGTCCCCAGAAAAGAAAAGTTTCATGTTTTGATTTCAAATAAGTGAAATCGAACTAGGAGAAGAAATATACGGGGGTTCACAAGCTAGAGCTAATTCAGAAATGCATGGGAAACTGGTATATCCCCTCCCCAGGGCCCCTCCATCATTTCTCCCAACTAGTGATCCTGAGCCTCTGGAATTCCATGCATAGACAGAGGCTTCAGAGAATGTAGGTATTAAACTTCAAAAAACGTACATTTGGGGGAATTAATAATTCTAATGAATATGGTGCATAGGGAGGAAGTATTAAAATCCATAAATGGATGGTAGCTTGAAAGTCTGAAGAGACATTGTAATTAAAGCATAGTGGATTACAATTCCTCTGGAAAAGAAGGCTAGAAGATTACTTGTTCTTTGTAAAGTGACTTTACAAAGGGCAGCTTAAAGCACCTCTGGGTAAAGAAAAATCTGACTGGGAAAGGAAAGCAATGGGGGAGTCAGAATAACAAGGAACAGGGTGAATGAATATGAGCAGATGAGAATGAGAGGATTTTCCAAACAGACCCAAGGAAAAAAAAAACAATAGAAGAGGGAGGAACACTGATTGATGAAGACAGGGATGCTATTAAAGATGATTAGAGGCTCTGGAGGTATTGGTCCCATTCCCCATGACTTCTCTCCTCAGACTTGCCTTGAATATGAGAAATGAAGAAAATAAGCTTGGACAATTAAAAAGTAATGAAGCCCTCTCAAAGGAAGCTTTTGATAAAAATAAAAGGCAAATGGGGGGGGGGGGGCTAAGATAGGGAACACTAGCCAAATCTGAACTGACATTAATCATTGGTTCCAGCTGACTGAGATCCAAAGACATTCCAGGATTGTATTGTACTTAAAATAATTTTGGAAGAGTGATGCAGGATTTGGGGGAAGGAGGAGACGTAGCCAAAGCTATAGAAATAAACCTGATGTAGTGCCTGCCTTAGAAAACTGTAAGAAAAGAATTATTACAATGACTATTCACAGAATCAGATGTCAATATTCAGTGAAATAATAGAATTGGTTTGGGCATGGAAAATCTATAAAGCATATGAAAGATAAATATACCATCCCTAATAAAAGCCTGGGTGCTTAGTGTATTAAAAGCAAATTACATAGAGTACACTCGATAACTCTACTTGAGCAAATTAAGGAGGAATGCATAAGAAACTGTGAGTAGGATGGGCTAAATGATCGAATACGACTGCTTGGCTAATACAGTTAAGGTAGAAAATAAGCTTCAGACTTTATGCCCAAGGGATTCCCTGGGCATGAAGGCTGAAACTTATTTTCAAGAAAATTGGGTACTGGCTTAGGTCTTACATAGAGAGGGAGTAGACATTTACAATTGTGATTTTATTTCAGGATACTACCTGACCCAACTGCCCAAAAGATTCCTCTCACAAGTCTACCAGGGAGCTCTATATTTCCAAACATTAGTTCCTCAACATTTATAGACCTATTTGAATGCTAGTTATGTTATGAAGCTATTGCATATGTTTCCTGACCTCACTCTTCCTGGGATATCTCTAATGCATTTATCAAACATTATTTAGTGATGTAGTTATCTTTCTCTCCTTCCCTCTCCCTCTCTCTCTCTGTGCATATACATATATATGCATATATATATATATGCATATATATATATATCATATCCCCATTCTGTAGTATAAATTTCATAATAGGGACCTCAGATATTTTTATATTTTTTCTCCACAGACAACACATTTGCACTTAAGCTAAGGTTTCTGTGGATAATATCTTGATCTAAATAAATGACTCTTCCTTCCTTCTTTTATTCCCTTCCTCTTTCCTTGCTTCCTTTCTTCTTTTTCTCTTTCCTGCCTTCTTTTCTTTCTTCCTTTTTGTTCTTCCTCCCTCCCTTCCTTCTTTCCTTTTCTCTCTCTTTCCTTCGTTCTATATTTGGAAAGAACAAATTGAAAATTTGGTGATCCTAATTCTCTTTTAATTCTGTCACTAATTTCTGCTGGCTATGTGATCATGATAAATGATTTCATTTCATCCTAATGGTAATGATAAAGATGAGGAAGAGGCTGATGAGAATAATAATAAAAAAAATAGCTAGTATTTTAAATAATGTTTTAAGGAAAATGTTGTGCTTTATAAACATTACCTCATTTGATCCTCACAATAATCCTGAGAGGTGAGTATTATTATTATCCTTACTTTACAGATGGCAAAATTGAGTCTGAGAGAGGTTAAATGACTTGCTCAGGGTCATGGAATAAGTAAGTATCTGAGGCAGGATTCAAATCCTAAACTTTCCCTGCCATAAACTGAAAGGGTTGGACTTGTTCTTTTCTATCCTTCAAAGTTCTAATATTCTAAGACTCTGGAGAAGCAGCAGGACATAGATTGAGCCCTCGTCTTGGTAGATATAATATCTTGCCTTTGATAGATATTCTTTATCTGTGTGATCCCAGGCAAATCACTTCATTTTCCATGCCTAGTTGGGGACTGTTGTGTATGGGAATACTGTAAATTGTCATCACCTGGTGCCTTTGAGCATCAGAACCTTGTTTTGCTAAGTACCATGGGAGTGGGAGTGGATTAGAAACTGGAAAGGTATTTAAGGACTTTTATTCTGGTGAATAAACGGATCACTTAGAGCACTTGGGGATCCTGATGGAGTACTTGTCTCCTTTCTCTTTCTTGTCTCCTGTCCCTCCAACACTGGCCTGGGGAGATTGAGGAAGTCCAGAAGTGGGAGTCAACCAACATAAGAGTCTAGAATAGGGACTCTACATATGGTGTCCAACAGGGACTAAACTTTTGACACAAAGTCATGTTATCTGAGTAAAGTCTAGAAGAAGGACATAGCAGATCCAAGCAAGAGAACCAGGTGACATCCCAGAGCAAGGGGAGGACTCTGGAGAGAGTAACAAGTTGATTTGTTACTTAGGGGGCTGATTTTAAATAAAGAGGAACCAGCAAAGGTGAGAAAACAATTAAGTATTTAGCATTAAGGAGTCAGCTGGAAGTAGAGCCTCCCAGGCAGTGGCAGTGCCCAGGGGATGAAGCTTCTTGCTCAGCAGGAGTCCATACCAGCACCATGAGTAGGATGCTGAGGACCTGCTTGCTGTTCTTCTTGGCCGTGGCTGCCTGCCTGACTGTGACCTGGGCCCCTGGACCTGCAATCGGCTGCAGAAACCTCTCTTCACTGACGCAGACCCTGACACCTACAACGAATACAGCGATTTTCACTTTTCAGCCTACAGTCCCAGGCTCTGAGAGAGATCCTTGCTCCTGCAGCAGAGGACTGTGAATTAGGTTCCAGTGTTAAGAGTGAAAGTGTCACATGCTGCTGGACAGTTTGTTCTGGTGATGGCTATTGCTCACCAGGTGTGGCAACTCCAGGTTGTACCAGTGTTAACCCCTTAGGTGATTCCAAATGCTCTCTCTCATTCTCTGCCCTTCCCACCCTCTGCGGAGGGAGGGGAGAGGGAGAAGGGAAATCTTCCCTTGTTTTGGAACTTCAAAACTCAAACTTATGTCTCAAATGGAATGTAGGCTTTGCTACAAAGGCAAGACCCCTCTACAAACTTATTTTTGAAATCAAGGGACCCCCCCCCCATGCCTTGTTCCTGGTTTGGAGAGGAGGGGGTTTGGGCAATGACTATGTTTTTCAATAGGTTATTGATTGGGAAGCTTTGTGGGAAGAAGATTTTTTTCTGGGATTGGAAAATTTGGATTTTGTCTTTCAAATGAAGTCTATGTATGCCTATGGCTTATATTTCTATTGACCATCTTGATTGGTTATGTGTGTATGGTTTGAACATCTATAGGGCATTTTGCATTTCTCTACTGGCCTAGAGAAGTGAGAGAATGTTTCTGTATTCTGAGATCTGAAACTAGCCAAGGGTATCAATCTCAGTCTACTAATATAATGCAAGACAATTATTTTCTGTGTTTGTGTTAGTGTCTAAACTCCTGTATGTGTGTCTGTGTAATTCAGACGTGAAATAGGTAAAGTTAAATGTTACTCTGTTTAGTTTGGATTTTGAATTTGATTTTTTTTTTGCAAGGGCTTTTGTTGGTAAAACCTTTGTAATCTTTGTAAATTGGAGATAAAATGTTTTTCAATGAATTTGAGAATATGGATTTTGTTAAATTGTTATTTGTGCATAATAATTTTGAACTATTGTTTATAATTTATGTGGCATTCATTACGTAATAATTTTGTTTCAAAAACAAGAAGAGGGATATGTTGGGACCTGTTGTGTATGGGAATATTGTAAATTATCATCACTTGGTGCCCTGAGCATCAGAATCTTGTTTTGCTAAGTACCATGGGAGTGGATTAGAAACTAGAAAGGTATTTAAAGCACTTTTATTCTGGTGAATAAACGGATCACTTAGAGCACTTAGGGATCCTGATGGAGTACTTGTCTCCTTTGTCATTCTTGTCTCCCATTCCTCCAAAGCTGACCTGGGTAGATTGAGGGATTCCAGAAGTGGGAGTCAACATAGGCATTGTAGAGTTCCTTTTCCTGGACTCCTTTATTTCCATATCTGTAAAATCAGGACATTGGAATTTGATGTCCTCTAAGGTGTCTTTCAACTTTAAATCAAAAATCCACATTTTTGTGCTTTTCATTAAGGATAACTGTTAATAGTTTCCCTATTTCACAAATGGGGAGACTATGGCCAGCAGAGGTTAAACGGCCTCACAGCTCATAAATTTCTGAGGGTGGATTCCCTGACTCCCAGTCCAGGATTCTACCATTTATTATCATTACCATGATTTTAATCATTTTAATAGTGCATGAAAAATAGCCTGGTATAGTGGGGGAAAGAGCTGAAAATCTAGGTTTAGTTTTAACCTAACAAATACTGGCTGTGTGGCTCTGGGTAAGTTACTTAACCATTCTGTGGACTTAGCATCTCTTTTAGACTACAAGTTCTAAAATAGTTGGTAGTCTGCATTGTTAGGGGAAATTTCTCAGTTGTTGTTTCTTTCCCCAGTGCAAACACAAGTTCAGACCAAAAACCAAATGAACCCCATAATGCATGCCATGACTCATGGCAGATCAACTATTATAAGTAACAGTTGATTATAATAATTTCATCATTTGTTGACATCTTTCATATCTAAACCTATGGTTCTACTTTGATCACTCTTCTGATTTTTCCTAAAGTAAATTCCCTGCCCCACCTTGGATCAGAATTGTGACTACCTCAATATAAGGAACCCTTCATGAAGATGAAATATCTTCTATGTATATGCCTGTTCTGCCACCTAAAGTCCTAAGAGATGTTGCCTAGGGTAAGAGAGATGAAGTCACTTTCTCAGATAATTCAGACATCATACATTCAAGAACTGGTCTTCTTGATCTACTCACTTGTGTTTCCTCTCAAGAATTAAAATAATCACTGATGTTGCCCTTCAAGAATTACAATAAACTAAATCTCCTCTGACATGACTCTCAGCCTATTGTAATTGGACTGAATTCTCACCATCTTATAGGCAGAATTAGCCAATGACCACCAGGTTCAGACAGATGGTTTCCCATCTTGTGGCATCCACTCCATTTGTTGGAGTGCAGCTAAGAGCCAGGACCTATGGTCATATAATAGGGCATGTGAATGGACACTACCAGAGGAATTTTTTTGGTTTCTTTCTGTTCTCACTTCTCTCTGGGTAGCTGAGAGTGATTTCCCATGCAGTATATTAAGATTGAAAACAGTTGCTGTATAGAGACAGTGACCAATTATTTGATAAACTAATAGATAGCTTAATGATGCAGGGAATACAGAATTGGATCTGGAGTCAGAAAGATCCATGTTCAAGTCCAACCTCTGATTATTAGTAGCTATGTAAGTTTTAAACAAATTCCTCCTTTCTATATGCCTCAGTTTTTTCACCTGTAAACTGAGAACAATAGCATTCACCTTCATAAATATTAAGGACTTTGCAAACCTTAAAGTCTTACATAAATGAATTAGTATTCCAAATGAATAATCTAGTAATTGCAGAAGGTAATTTTGGGCAGTATGTATGGATGCATATTGTGTCTCTTCTGTGTTATTTTATCCTTGTGTAATGTTTTGTGCCAACCTCACTAAACAGAATTGACCAGAGACAAACAAAAAACCCTCCAGAAAACAGAGTTGAAAAGGTTAATGAGAGATTCATAAAGAAACCAATAATTCTTTGCAAACATCATTTTTCTCTGAAGTTATTTGGAAATTCCAAACCTTTATGTGTCCCTAGGGGTAAAGGCAGATATTACATGTGCAGATATTTTATTTATTGTTTTTCCTTCAACTAGTAAGTAATAAATGGATGAAACCGCAAGGTTAGAGAATCACATTACATTTTGTCTGGGACCAAGCAAAATTTTAATTTCAAACCAGCTGGGATAAAAGGCAACTTCCATTACTTTGAGACATTCAGGGATGCCAGAGAATCTTCACGTGAGGGAATTTGGTCTGGGTTAGCAGTTTCTGGAGAAGGAGGCAAAGGAGGCAGGATACTTTGGAGAAGAGAACCTTTGGTTAGGATACTGGCCTGACCCCTCTCTCACCTGTATCCTGAAAGCCAGCCGATTAAATTTCTAGGATTCATAGTTGCTACAAAGATCCTCCAGAGCTTCTAAAGGCAGAACATAACCATTTCTGCCATTTCTGGGAAAAGGTGAAAAAAAAAAAACCCAAGCACGCAAAACACCATTGAGCATATAGTTATCCTGTGGGGTAGTTTGGTCCTGTAGGATTAAGGTTTGACTGACTCTAGCTATATCACTGATTCCTAGAAGGATCAATACAAGCAAGATGAAGATGAAAAGGGAGCAATTATAAAAGCAATTTAATCCCTGGAGATAGTCAATTTGGGTGAAAAATCTTTCTTTTCCTTGTAGCAGGTTGCAGACACCATTAATTATGTATGTGAATTAATTACAAGGATTCTCTACTTCACTGTAACTCTATAGACCCAACCTCAAACAAGGTAAGAGATGGCTCAGGGTCTCAGTTTTCTTGCCAGTAAAGTGAAGACGGGTGATGCAATGAAATGGATAGACTACTGGACCTGCAGTTAGGAAAACCTGAGTTCAAATCCAGCATCAAACACTTATTAGCTATGTGACCCTGGGAAATTCACTTAACACTGTTTTCCTCCCTTTTCTTATCTCTAAAATGATTTGGAGAAGGAAATAGTAAATAGCTTTGCTGAGAAAACTCTAAATGAGGTCATAATGAGTTAGACCCCCAACTGAAAATAACTGAACAATAATGAAATGAGGATAATAAGAGTTTCATTGTACTTTATAGGGATGTTTTTGAAATTTAATCAATCTGTTGAGTGAAATGAGCAGAACCAAGAGAGCACTGTACACATTAGCAATCATAGCTATGATGGATGCAGCCCCTCTTAGCATTTCAGGGATCAAGGACAATGGAAAATGCCATCCACATCCAGAGAAAAAACTATGGATTCTGATTTCAGAGCAAAGGAAACTATGTTCACTTTTAAAAACTTCTTTTATGTTCTTTCTTTCTCATGGTTTTTCCCCTGTGGTCCTAATTCCTCTCTCTCAATGTGACTAATATGGAACTATATGAAGCAGGATTGTACACGGACAACCTTTATCACTGCCATGGGGAGGGGAAAGGGAAAGGATTGTGACAGAAAAATGTGGAACTCAGCAGTTCACCAAATGATGAATGTTGAAAACTGTCTTTACATGTAATTAGAAAAAATAAATTAAAGAAAAAAACAAAGTAACTGCAGACAAAATAGAAAAGAGAAAAAAAATTAAGCAGTCTAAAAGGAATCCTGAAAAGTTCCTTAAGAGGTTGGAGCTCATCATTATTTTTTCCCACCGCTGATTTACAGCCTGTGGGACCCAGTCAGTACCTGTCACTCATCTTTCTCTTGATCTCTTCCTAGAGAGATGCTTTTCAGAACATCTAAGCATCAACAAAGTGAATAACACCAGGTTCTTTTTTTTTTCCTTATGGCTTCATTGGTGCAAGTTAGAAATCTGTCTTCTTGTCAAAATCCAATCACCTTCATTTAGGGAACACCCATAGTGTGCTTTGTACTTTGCAATGTATTTGCTATAGGGTGATGGGAAGAGCACTGTACTTAGATTTGAGCCTTGTATCTTCCATTTAATTGTTATAAGACCTTGAGCTTTCCACTTTCTGAGTCTTAGCATACATATATCTAGGAATGGTTGTGACTATGCTAGGAGCAAATATTACTACTGACCCTTTTCTTTTTGACTCAAGCACTATGTATACCTAGGGCTTCTCTTTCTCAGTTTCCTTACTTGTCAATCAAGAAGTTGGAATAGATAACCTACAAGGGTTGTTTTTAGAGCTAGTGGCTGGTAATTTTATGGATGTCAGAGAAAGGGGGTAAAGGGAAGATTTTTTTATTCAGAGAAGTGTATATCTATTTATATCTATCTATCTATCTATCTATCTATCTATCTGCCTATCCATTATCTATCTATCTACCTAGCTATCATCTATCATCTATTCAGAGCAGCAACCTGAGTGGTATGACCACTGCTTTACTGAAGGCACCAAAATTTAAGGGATATTTCCTCCATTAGTGACTAGTTAATTAAATTAGGAAACTCATAGATGACAGGCTTTACCTCTTCTAAGCCAGGAGTGCCCTCTTGATATCCCTGATCTCAGTTCTCCCCATTGCAGGGGAGAAGAAGGCTATCTCATAGAGTCTTGTGTCCTAAATCTCTGTCTTCCTCTTCTAAGTGAATCTGTCTTAAAACTTTGCTGAATATGTCAGATACATTTTGTGAAATTTATCCTAGACTCCAATTTCCTAGTGATAACCCTGAACATATCTGGCTCAAGACTGGTTGCTCTCTTCAGAGATTTCAGTATGTCTCCTTGCATCAAACTTCTTTTAGGTTTCTTGTGTGATCTCCATAGAAAGGCAATTTTTCTTTATTCTCTTTCTTAAGTGAGTATCCTTTGCTTTAACTGTTAATATATGTGTTATATCACCTTTAAGTTGTTGGCCACCCAGTATCAAGTGAAGTGATCCCTTTGTTCAGCTTATCAATATTCAGTTGGTACATTTGCCTCATGATGTGGTTTTGTCCAGGCTGCTCCAACTGGCCCTCCAAGAGATTTTATATCCAAGATGCTCTGTTGATGAAAAGTAGACTGCACTTGCCAAATAAATTAATATTATGATGCTAAGCCCCTTCTATTTGTCTTAGAATTCACAATGATTTATTTTTTTATGGGGAAAGTTTTATTCAACTTTTATCAGTGAAACATAAAACCATTAAAAGAATAATGAAACCAATAAAGGCAGTGCACAGAGTATAAAATAAAAGAACAGTGCTGAAGGCTATGAGTATGTATGAGGATGTCTCTAAACTCCAAGGGAGGACAGCCTAGGTGGTGTTTCCCAAAATCTGGCAGCATAAATATGCCTTGATTTTTATCATCTTTATAATTGTCATCTTCATGATTATTATTGGCGTGGTCCTCATTTTGCTGCCCTTTGGTTTTGTTGTTTATGGAAATAGTTCCCAACTGTGGGGAAGCATCTTAATTAAGGTCTATAAAAGTTAGCTAAGGGTATTATGGTAAAGCAGAAAAAATATTGGATAAATCTGATGTTTTCTGCAATGTTCTATATTCATAACATGTCAACTCTGAAAAGAAGGAAGGAAGCACCTTCTCATATGCCTTCTTTTGGACTAAGTTTGAGCATTTTAATTTCTCAGTATTGACTTTCAATTATTTTATTATTATTATTATTATTATTACATTTTCTTTTTCCATTGTTGTAGTCATTGTATATATTTTGTACATTACTTGTCTTTATTTTTCATATTTGTGGTTAAACTATTACATCTTCATTTTTCTAGCTATCCCCCCAGTTGATAAGTATCTGATTTGTTTACTACTACTACAAAAAAGGTACCACTACAAAGTATTTTGTTTTATTTTCGTCATTGACCTCATTGATGAGGGATGGTAAGGAATAAGCATTCATAGCAAGTCTACTATGTCCAGGCAGAGAAGTGCTTTGAAGTTGTTATTTTATTACTGCAACAACAACTCTGAGAGGTAGTGCTATTCTTATCATTTCCATTTTAGGAAAATGAGGCACAGTGAGGTCAAGTAACTTGCCCTGGTTTACATTGCTAGTAAATCTCTGAGGCTATATTTGAACTCAGATCTTTCTGTCTCATATATTCACTGAGTCATTAACTGCCTCTTTGGAATATATGATTAGCAGTGGGATTTTTCAGTCCAAAGATATGGAAATTTAAATCCCTTTACTCAAATAAACCTGAATTGCTTTCCAGAATGATGGTGCTAACATGTATTAGGGAGCTCAGCTCTTCCAAATTGTTTCAACATAGGCTTATTACCACTTTTTGCCATCTTTGCTAATTTGCTAGGTGTGAAGGAAAACCTCAGAGTTGTTTTGGCTTTCATTTTTCTTATTATTGCTAATTCGGAGCACTTCTCACATTATTTTTAATAATTTACAGGTTTCTTTGAGAATTGTTTATTGATAGTATTTGACCAATTATCTATTATAGAATTAACTGTTTCATTTTACAGATGGGGGGAAAATGAAGTTAAGTGATTTGTCCAAGGTTACATAGGAATTTCAGTTTCTTCTAATTCTAAATTTATATTGCAAGATTTTCAGAAAAGATAAGAAACAGGTTCCTCAAAGCTTTGCCAAAAATAGAGGAGGGACAGAGAGCAAAAAATCTTTTTTTTTTTCCAAACATATCTTTAATAAGGAGAAATTGAATCAGGTGAGAGACTGGCTCCAACCCCCACACCTAGTTCATCTACAGTGGTTTCAAATGCCTCCTCCAAACAACACTAACACCAAAGATATGTTGGTCATATGTTCTCCAGAGGTGGCTGCCACCACCAGTTTTGTTTTTTTCCTGGTTCACATGGCTATGAATAACCCATTATGGTGAGGGTATCTTGTGTCATCAACACCAAGAAGGCCCATGTGGCTAGACTCTAGATAACATGAAGGTGAGTAATGTCTAATCACTGGGGTCAAGATAGGAGGATTTACCTGACTTTGCTTCCCCAAAGTTTTGTTGGGAGCTTTGTATATAAACTGGGATATTGTTTGAAAAGTACTTCTAGAAGAAAAGGATGAAGAACTTTGTCTTAAGAATTTTCAAAGAAGAAATTACAGCTAATTAGAAGGAAACTTTGTTCATATTACATAATTTGTAATTCAGTCATTTCAGTTGTGTCCAACCCTTTGTGAGTCTATTTTGGGTTTTCTTGGCAAAGATACTGGAGTGGTTTGCCATTTTCTTCTCCAGTTTATTTGACAGATGAGGCAAACAGTGGAATAAAAAAGGCCAAATACCTATAGATTCTGTATTTCTGGGACAAAGCCCCAGTTGTCTTACCTAATTTTGGCTCCATGATTATACAAATTTGGGAAAGATCTAAGTTGTTATCAGAAGACAGTTAACCCCTAGTCTACGATTTACTCGATATGTTTTAGGAAGTTGTCTGAGGCACAAAGACTTATCTAGTAAGTGACTTGCTCAAGGTAACTCAGTAAGTAGTAAGCACCAGAGTCAGATTTGTAGTTAAGGCTTTTGGAGTCCTAGCCCTCCACTATCCATCCTGCTATGTGGCACTTTCACCATTACCGCCATTGAAAGGATTATTGATAGAACAGAAGACAAATCCTGGACTCAGGAAGTTCTGAATTCAAATTCTACCTCTGATAAAGACTCACCATGTAACTATAGAAAACTTAGTCAGCACTGAAATGTCCTGAGACAGCTCTTTAATACCATACATTATAGAATAATCACTTATCTGTATTGATAAAGGTCAATTAAATCTTGGCCACTGGGGATCTGTGACAATTATTCTACTGGTTTTTGCTTTTTTCAATGTGTCTTTGACATCCCTTTCTCGTCAATCAATCTAAAAGCATTTCTTGAGTACTTGCTACATGATAATCACTGTGCTACATGCTGGGCCAAAGAAATATTTGGAGAGATGATCAATATATGTTTTAAAAGAAGGATATGCAAGATACTGACAAAATAAATATGATGTGCTCTTGGTGGGGTTGGGGTCGGTGGGAGGAAAAGGCCTCATGGAGAAAATCATGCTCTAACAGTGCCTTGGAAAAAGAAATAGAGGTATTACAGAAAGATTTAAGAGAAAGAGGAGATAAAGAGAGACTATTCCATTTTTGTGAAGCAGTGCTCTATGGGGAAAATATCAAAAAAGGTGAATTTGACTGGATTATAGAAAGGGTGAAGTTAAAAATTATAGATTAGAACCAAGCAATAGGGAATTTAAATGTCAAACAGGAGTCAATATTCTACCCTAGAGGTAATTTAGAGATATTAACAACTTATTTAGCAGGGGTGTTACATGTTCAGACCTGTACCTTAAAGGAAAAAAAAGTACATGATACTAATTTAACAGGATTGATAACTGATATCAGTCCTTATAAGCATGTAGAGAGAGCCAGTGATACCATCTTCTATTTGAATGAACCTGGAGTACCTGCTTCTGGTAGAGTAAAGATGTTTTGAATTGGTAGTGCCTTAGGGAAACTTTGGAACAATTTAAAATTGCTCCTATTTTTCTATACACGTGGTAGGGAAGAGCTGTTTTGATTGGCTTGGGGAGGGATACCTTTAAAAATTTTTAATAAATAGAACCTTACTCTTTTTCTTTTCTTAGTTTAGATTCTCCTCTAAGGCTTACTTCTTTCTAATAAACAGTGTCTCATGAGAAAACAACCCTGGGTTTCTGGGTCTCTGGACCTCTCCCAATCTGAAGCTGGAATTTGACTCCACGAATAGGGACCTTGGCTCTTTGTCTTCAAGTTTGTTCTTTTGTTTTATGTGAAGAAAATTGGAGGTGCTTCCTTTATGAGTTTTAAAAGAACAGGAGAATGAACTGTTTGAGAATTCAAAGATTTTGCAGCCCAATCAGAATTGAGACTGGCAACCTTCAGAATCAATGAGGGGTAACAGAGAGGCCTCCTGTTCAGAAACAATGCCACATGAACTTGGTAGGAATCAAGGTTATATGAACATTCGAGAAAACTGAGCCCATTGTCCCCAGAGATAAAGTGGTGTAAAAATGTGTTGCTCCCCTAGTCTTTTTTTTGTAGGGAAGGAAATAACTATTCCCTTTGCAAAAGCTAATTGGGATTAATTATTTGAATGGAATTGGGACAGTTGCCAAAGGTGGTTAAAAGTGAGGGGACACACCTAGAATGAGTCTTGAATTGATGTTATTAGAGTACCTCCTGGAATCTTGATGGGGAGATTAGTCAGCCTGGTTGGCATGGAGAGCCTAAATAATACAATAGCATCTCAGAGACATTAGAGGTCATTGAATTCAACCTCCTTATTTTAAAGGTGAGGAAACTAGCATCTTTACTAAACAAAAGTAAGTGACTTTTCCACCATCACATCATTAGAAAGTGGCCAAAATGAACTTTGAAAGGAGGTTTCCCTGAGTCCAGTGCTCTGACCCTCTCTTCATTCTCTTCCAAAAGGTCTATAAGCTATTACATGTGTTTGCTGGCATTTTCATTTTTGAGAAGTTCACTGTATTCTTTAAGATAATTGTGAGCACTTTGGGAGCCTTGCAGAACAAAGGTTAGAAATCTCAGGCTGGTGGGTGAGAGAAGTTAAGAAAGGCAAAACAATATTTAACATTAACTGAAGAACATTAAAAATGATATTAAGCCTCATGAGATGGAATGTTCTTTTGGCTATGAAGTCACTAATCCTTCCCCTAGTTGCCCTCCGTGAATTGCAGGCTGATCTTCAAAGTGGTCCAGGTCTCTGCAGAGCAAAGTAGAGAAAAATTTCCAAATTCTCTGACCTCCTTGAAGGCAGGGAAGGTTGGAGTCAAGGACAGAAGCCCTAAATTGCATTGCACATGGGTTGGCCCTGTTCCAAGAGGGTAATTACTTTATGCTGGCTGAGAATTTCTCCTTCAGTTTAAGGAGGATATGATGTTTTTTACTTCCTGTCCACACTTTGCTGTTTGGTGTTGCTATGCATATGTTAAACCATCTTCTATCTCAGCTGGCACTGCCTCAGAGTAATGAAATTAGGGAATAAATTGGACAGGACTGTGGAACATCTCTGATTAGTGAAGGGGTAGAGAGGACAGATAAAGATAGACTTTCTCTGTAGGGCAGAAAAGGTATTTGTTTGCTTTTCCCTCCCTCCTTTGATTTTATTCTTTCCTCATTTAAAGCCAAGAATAAAATAATAAGATTAACTCCCAATAGGTTCTTTGAAAATCAGGTTTGAAAATCTATAAAGTCCATTCTGCTATCACTGAAAAAAAACCAGGCAAAGTAAATGGATCAATTTTAGTAATAATGGTGAAAATAATAATAAAACTATTGTATGACTTTTGAAATAGAAGTGACTATGTATGTGTGAGGAGGGAGGAAGAGTTGACTGTGGAAGTCACTTACTTAATGAGATTATAGGATATAAGGGGAAGGTAACAGACAGTAAGATACAGGCAGTTACCCCTTTCAGACTTAGAAGGCCAATGTAAGGGAAATTACAAAATAAAAGGACTTATTCTTCTTTAGTCCTTCAGGATATGTGAAGTAGTTTCTCAATTAACTCTTTTGGAATTATAGGGTCCACCCAAGCTATTGCAATATCCAGACTAATAGTCCTGACTATTAGAAGAGAAGGCACTAAATAGATAGTTTTAGGGAAACAGAGATTCAGAGTACCTTGAACTGGGGGTAGTTATTTTCTGGAAAACTACCTTTTGAATGGAAGTTGAAGGAGAGATCCTATGCTAGGATCATAAATCTTGAGATGGAAAGCACCTAAACATGTGAAAGTTTAAAGGGAGAAGAGATTCAGAGGACCTTGAACTTGGGATGATTGTTCTTTGAAAAACTCACCCTGTGAATGGAATTTGGAGGAGAGTTCTTATGTTAGGAATCAGGGGAACTGTCTACTTTAGCTCAAATCTGGTCTCAGACACTCACTAGTTGTGTGACCCTGGGTAAGTCATATATATTTCCTTATCTGTAAAATAAACTGGAGAAGGAAATGGCAAACCACTCTAATATTTTTGCCAAAAAAGACATAAAAATGCATTACAAAGAGTCATGAAATGACTAAACAGCAACAATCTCTCTTGATATAAATGCACACAAATGTGTGGCATGCACACACTTATATATAAATATATATACATATACTCTCATGGTAGAACTTAAGATAAACATTTGCAAAATATTATAGTCATTTCCAGAAGGTAAGAACAAAAGGATTTCATTGAAACAGTGAGGATCTGTTGAAATTAGATAACATAAATCTATAGTGAATACAGTGTACATGGTTGTAATTCTTTCTCCAGGAGCATTTACTAGCTCAGATTTAAGAGTTAAGAAAGTGAATAGTGGGGGTAATAAACCAGGGTCAGGGTTTGACTAGGTATTAGCTATGATAAGATAGGAAGTTAAAGAGTTCAAGAGTAAAGGACATTGTAAAACGGAACTGATTAAAAAATATGGCCAAGATTATGAAAGGGAGAGAATGAGTCAAAGGAAGACTGACAGAAGGGGAGAGGAGGAAAGGGTTGAATAGTACAGCAAGGATAAAGAATAGATTTAGTGTAGGAGTTCCTAACTAAGGATCTAACTTTTTTCCAATATTTTAATTATCATTCCAGATTATTGGGCTCCTTTAAAATCATCTAGACATTATTTTATATATTTAAAAACATGATTCTGGAAAGGAATTCATAGACCTCATCAGGCTGCCAAAGGTGAAAGGAAAAAGGGAAAAGGGAAAGAAACCCTATTCTAGAAAATGTAAGGAAAAGAAAGAGATTTAAGGATAGGAAATCATATTCTGAAAAAAAAAGACTTCTAGATTTCTGGATCATAGATATTGGAATATTTAGGTTGAAATCAACTGCTTGATCATCTCAATAAAGAACTGAAAATGAAATGATAGTTAAAACCATAAGATCTGAGGAGGCCAATAAATTGGGAAACCAAGTCTTTGAGAGGACATCAGTAAATACTATGAAAATTTTAAGTATAAGAAAAGGGGCTGGAATAGAGAGGAAGATCATTAGCCCAAAGCTGAAATCTGTGAGAATGGAGACCCATCAGCCTATTGCAGTCATGGGATCCTACCATCAGAAACATGGAAGTATCAAAGGAGAGAAGGGAGTGAATGTGAGAGCTATAATTTGATGCATTGTCATATAGTGGAACGAGTGCAGGGATTCAAGACAGGACAGATCTGAATTTAGAGTCTTCTCAAACTTATATGAACTATGGAAAGTCATTATTTACAGGAAGAGGGACAGGTCTATACCATCCGTTCTTTATTCAAATATAATCATAGATTCATATATGGATCATTTCCTGTTTTCCTGATCTTTATCTTTCCCTAGTCACAGATGGCTCAAGAGTAGAGAATGAAGTTGGTGGCTTTGTTCAGTCCTGCCTTCCTTAAATCTAGTTTACTTGCAAGTTATGGCATCACTTTCCCAATGTCATGCTCCTCTTTGAGAATGAAAGACAAATCACATCAATTTGTACATACTTATATTTATATATGTTTCCCTCAAAAGAATGTAAACTCCCTGATATCATTTTTTTTTTGCATTTCAATCTCTGAGCTTAGTGTGTGGCAAATAGTTTGTCCTTAAAATTAAATGTTTGGGGGCAGCTAGGTGGTGCAATGGATAGAGCACCATCCCTGGAGGCAGAAGGACTTGAAGTCAAATCTAGCCTCAGACACCTAATAATTACCTAGCTGTGTGACCCTGGGCAAGTCACTTAATCCCATTGCCTTGCCAAAAAGCTCCTAAAAAATTAAATGTTTGATGAATGCTATATTGATAACTATATAGGGTTGTTTATGAGGCAACTCCATGATAAACTTTAAAAACTGACATAAATTTGTGTTATTATTAAGGCCCTGATATTTGCCCTGTTATAACTTTCACCCATTGGTCCTAGAGTCAAGTATTCCAAGTCTGAATCTTCTGTTGCAAGAAAATCCTTCAAAATATCTGAAATATCTATTATTTTCAGGTGAGATATTTGCATTTCCTTCCAATGTTCCTCATAAGACATGCCACTTATATTCTTTAATTCTCATACCATTATGGATTGATAGGTAAAGAGGCTTATGTGGTAGATATCAAATAGATGACATAAGAATTCTAATACTGTACAATTTTTTAGTTTAGCTTAGTTTTGTTGGTGTACAAGTAAGAATGGTGCCCAGAGAGCAATGGGCAATTTTTCTCATTTTAATTTTTAATAACTTTTGTGCCTTTCGTTTAAACATCCTACACATCCTAGATAATCCATTTTGCCTCTCAAAAGAGATCTTCTTTGTAACAAATAAAACAGTTAAAAAAAACCCAAGATGACCATATTTAGCACTATATGTAATATTCTATATCAAGTGTTCTAACTAATGAAAGAAGGAACATATTTTCACATGTCTGTGTTATTTCCAAAATCAATAGTATTCTATAATATTCATCTAACATTTCTTCTTAGCCGTTCCATGACTGATGTGTAAATATCTTATTTTTTCCTTTTTTTTGTTTCATAAAAGCTTCTATAAATATTTGATAAGAGAGGATTTTTTCTGTGACATATATGGGCTATATTATATGCTTTATAATAGGCTCTCTGGGTTAAAGGGCATTGAATTTTCTTCTGAGAAGCATCTCATTAGAGACCAAATCATATCAAAGAGACCTGTCCAGGGGAAAGGAAGAGTCAAATTTCTCTGATAGCAAGATTTCTGATAAGGTCAGAAATTGAAGCTAGGATCACACAAGGAGAACTCCAACTGGTGAGGTGGAGAGAATGTGGGATTTAGAATAAGATCTGAATTCAAATTCTTACTTTGTTACTTCCAGCTACTATGATTTTGAACAATACATTTTTCCTTTAGGTCTTGTTTCTTTATCTGTAAAACGAGAGGATTGGATTAGATGACTTTTTTTAAAGATTTTATTTATTTTGAGTTTTACAATTTTCCCCCCAATCTTACTTCCCTCCCCCACCCCCCACAGAAGACAATTTGCCAGTCTTTATATTGTTTCCATGGTATACATTGATCCAGATTGTATGTGATGAGAGAGAAATCACATCCTTAAGGAAGAAACATAAAGTATAAGAGATAGCAAGATCAGACAATAAGATATGAGTTTTTTTCTTAATTAAAGGTAATAGTCCTTGGTCTTTGTTTAAACTCCACAGTTCTTTCTCTGGATACAGATGATATTTTCCATCACAGACAGCCCCAAATTGTCCTTGATTGCTGCACTGATGGAATGAGCAAGTCCATCAAGGTTGATCATCACCCCCATGGCATTAGATGACTTCTAAGGTCTCTTCTGGCTTTAAATTCTATAAAATTATGTGGGGATCAGGTATGGAGTTGTTATGGCTGGTTGGTTTAATTTAGCTGTTTTGTACATTAGCCTTGATCAGTCATATTGTGCAGATACCGTATTCACCATCTGTAACTGATAAGTTTTGGAGCTATGTAGGCTACATGGCCCAGGCAAGTGGGACATAAAACCAGTAGCATATCTAGAAGCATTGTCAACCAGACTTTCTTCCTTCCCCCGGTATTCGGCAGACCAGATCTGACTTTTCTGACTTTAAAGAGATGCAGATATATAGAGAGAAATTGTGTGTATTGGAAAGAACCGTCAACTCCTTGCTTTCCCTCTTGTTTACCTTTCTTCCCCTAATAAGTTGCCTACTCTTATTGATTCTACTTCCACAAATCACTTCTATTCATCACTTTAGTTCAGAGCCCCAACACCTCTTACTGAACTGAACTATTACAATGATCTCCTAATTGGTCTCCCTGTCCCATATTTCTCCCTTTTCCAATTCATTCTCTACATAGCTGTCAAAGTGAATGTCCTAATGTAGATGTAAACACTTCAAATAGAAATGGGGTTCACTAATCCAAAGATGAGGATCTCTGTAACTGCATATTGACTTAGGTTTATTTAAATGTAATATTATCTATGTATTTATATTTATTTTGTTCAATATTTCCCAATTACATTTTGATCTGGTTCAGGCCAACCTCCAGAAGGTTGTGGGCTACATTCACAACTGAGGGTGTCAAAAACTTGTGCAGGCAGCCCATTTGACACATGTACTCTACAAGGCTGCCAAAGTAAATGTCACAAAGCAGAGGTTTGAATATGTCATTCTTCAGTTCAATAAACTCCAATAACTCCTTCTTACTTCTAGAATCAAGTGTAGATTCTTTCTGTTTGATCTTTAAAGCCTTTTATCAACTGAATCCAATCCACACTCTATATCTTCTTTCCTATGCTCATCAGTCTTGTTAAACTGCCTGAGATAGACCTTTTTAGCCCCCCACCCCCCACCCTGGTGCCTTTGCATAGGCTATTCCCCAAGCCTGGGATGTATTCTCCCCTTTGACAAATGGTTTCCTCTAAGGCTTCTATGAAGTGGCATCTCCTGGTGTCCTTTCCTGATTTCCACTGGTTTTTAATGTCTTCCCATAAAACTACCATGCAATTATGGTTTATATTTTAATTTATTTATGTGTACTTTTTTTAATCCACATGCCTAGTCCAACAATTAATAAATTGTTGCTTGATCTAAAGTCAGAAGATATGAGTTCCAATTCCAGCTCTTACAATTTGTGTGACCTGGAATCAGTCACTTAATATTTTCTTCATTTGTAAACTGAAGACATAAGATCTGTCCCAGTTATCAATCCTTCCTCCATAGCTCCATTAAATATGAATAAGGTATTTGTGTAGTCATTAGGTCTATGGAATGTCATAGGATTGGGCTGGGAAATGCAATAGATTTGGATATTTTTTGTGATTGTCAACTTTGAGAGCACAGTCAATTAATACTAAAGGACAATTTCTTTTTATTAATAAAAGAAAGATTTTATATATTTTGAATTTTACAATTTTCCCCCTAATCTTGCTTCCCTACCCCACCCCCCACAGAAGGCAGTCTGTTAGTCTTTACATTGTTTCCATGCTATACATTTATCTAAATTGAATGTGAAGAGAGAGAAATCATATCCTTAAGGAAGAAAAATAAAGTATAATAGATAACAAAATTACCCAAGATAATTTTTTTTTTAAATGAAAAGCCTTTGGTCTGTTCTAACTTCACAATTCTTTCTCTGAATACAGATGGTATTCTTCATCGCAGATAACCCCAAATTGTCCCTGGTTGTTGCACTGATGGAATGAGTGAGTCCATCAAGGTTGATCACCACCCCCATGTTGCTGTTAGGGTGTACAATGTTCTTCTGGTTCTGCTCATCTCACTCAGCATCAGTTCATGCAAATCCTTCCAGGCTTCCCTGAATTCCCATCCCTCCTGGTTTCTAATAGAACAATAGTGTTCCATGACATACATATACCACAATTTGTTCAGTTATTCCCCAATTGAAGGACATTCACTTCATTTCCAATTCTTTGCCACCACAAACAGGGCTGCTGTGAATATTTTTGTACAAGTGATGTTTTCACCCTTTTTCATCATTTCTTCATGGTATAGACCCAGTAGTGGTATTGCTGGATCAAAGGGTATGCACATTTTTGTTGCCCTTTGGGAGTAATTCCAAATTGCTCTCCAGAAAGGTTGGATGAGTTCACAGCTCTACCAATGATGCATCAGTGTCCCAGATTTCCCATAAAGGACAATATTCTTGTCAATGGTTCAACCATCCCATTTGCTACTTGAAGGCATCATATTGTGGTGGGAAGAGAAATGGATTCAGAGTTAGGGATCAATAAACTAATTTTTTAAATACCTACTATGAGTCAGAGACTGTCCTAGGTACTAGGCTTACAAAGCCCTCCTTAAGGGTAGGAAATATTTTATTAAATTTTTTTAATTGAGCTAGTACAAAGGAAGCTAGTCTATCTGTAGAAATAATCTTGTGTAAATTATGAACGGCATTGTAAATCTATATAAGGCATTTTGAGCATGAGGAGATCTTAAGGTTAAGGATTAGAAAAGATATCATGAAGGAGGTGATGCTTGAACTAAGTTTTGAATTAAATGTTAGGAGGGAGGTCATTTTAGCTATAGGAAGCTACCTGTGTAAAAGTGAGCAGGAAAGACAGATTATTGTTTATAAGCAAGTACAAGTGGTCAGTTTGACTAGAAGGAAGGATGGAATTAAAGAAATATTTTTTATGTGACAACTATGTGGCACTTAGGTGGTGCAGTGAATTGAACACTGGGGTTGAGATCAGGAGAACCTGAGTTCAAATCTGGCCTGAGACAATTGTCATTTACTAGCTGTATGATCCTGGGCAAGTCATTTCACCATGATTGCCTCTCATCTAGGGCCATCACCAGTGTCCTGATCCATATCTGACCACTGGACCCAGATGACTACAGAGGAGAAAGTGAGGCTGGTGACTTAGCCCCTGACTAGAATTCAATTCACTTGCTTGTCATGGCATCACCTCCCTGATGTCCTGGTCTTCTTTGAGAATGAAGCACAAACATCATGTACCAAACAGTATATCTTTTTGAGTTTCATAACAGCCCTGTAAGAGAAGTGTTACTATTATCCCACATTTTATAGATTAGAGATTAAATGACTTGCCTAGGGTCACATAACCAAATCTGATATTAGATCTTCCTGAATCCAGGCTCTGTACCCTAACCCACAAAGATCTGGGCTTAAATCTTTCCTCTTATACTTCCTATTGAGCAAGGCACAAACTTTCCAGGATACAGTTTATAAATCTGAAAACTGGGGTAAAGATAACTGGGCTAATTACCTCCTAGGTGGTTCTGAGGTTCAGATAAGATATTCAATGTAAAGTTCCTGGCAAACTTTGAGACTCTACATAAATCACACTTTTTTAAAATATATATAACATCAGTAAAAGACTCCATACTTTCCATGAGTTTAAGACTCACCATCCTCCTCAATATTGCCAGAAGCTCTGGCTTTAATAAGAAGAGCTGATTCTTCTTCAGTGAGTTAATTTTAAATGAAATTAAAACCTGAGTCATAATTTTTGGTTCACTACGCAGACAACAGGCACTGTCTGCCTCATTAATGATTAACACGGCAGCTGGTAATATCTTACAGCTGGTTGACCTGTTTAATGATTGCAGAATCAGGTTGGATCTGTCTTATATTTTCAATCAACATCTGGATTAGACCATGAAACAAGAAAAGTTTAGGACAGGATTGGGGATCTCATGGACCACTTAACATTTTCTAAACACCAGAAGTTCAAAGATTGGGTGAAGGGTTTCAATCTGATCGCTTGTAGGAACCAAGATGAAGTTCCAGTCCATCTTGGACTATGGGATTCAGTCCAAAATAGACATTTATTAAGTACCCACTTTTGTGTCAGTCACTATGCTACATCCAAGGGATACAAAGAAAAGAAAAAAAGAAAGAAAAAAATATTTTGGTCTATTTCCAAAGATGATTATGGAAAAAAGGAAAAGAACTTATATGTTCTAAAATGTTCATAGCAGCTCTCTTTGTGGTGGCAAAGAGTTGGAAATTACAGAGATGTCTATCAAGTGGTGAATGACAACAAATTTTTGGTATAAAAATGATGAACTCGATTTTTGAAAAACATGGAAAGACTTGCATAAAATAATAAAGAGTGAAATAATTAGAACCAAAACAACATTGTATACAGTAACAACAATGTTATTTTGACAATAATAAGTAACCAAATAAACTATAAAGAATATATGAAGAAAAATGTTATCTACATCCAGGGAAAGAACTAATAAATAGATGTATGTATAGAACAATTTTGTATTTCTATGCTTATTTGTGTCTAAAGATAGCCATTTTTAGGGTGAGGTGGAGTGGGGAGAGATTAACAAATAGAAAAAAAGAAATTTACATGATAATCTTGTATATTTGAAAGGATTAGCAAGTTGTACATAGTAGGTTTCTAGTTTCATATGCAATCATCTTTTTTATTGTATTATATTATGGAAATGCTTGTTTTATTCCACAAATTAAAAAAAGAAAAACAAAATCTTTGGTCATGAGGCACTCAGAGTCTAATGAGGGAAACAGCTTTCCTGTAAGCAACTATGTGTAATCAAAGTATATACTGGATAAATTACAGATACTAGGCAGAAGGCATCATCATTAAGGGGCAGATCTAAAGACTCTATACTTAATGCTAATTCTTTGGCAGGCAGAGTGATAGAACAGGGCTCACTAGTTTGATGTCAGTGCTCAGAAAAGTAGACAATAGTACAGCAGTGTGGAGACTTCACAGCAGACAAGTCCCTAAGAGGTACAAGGAAGCAAAATAGGACCGTGTAGTCATTAGAAGCCAGAAAGAGAAGAAAGTCATAAATCAAAGAAGGTAAACCACAGGTATTTGAGGTCAAAGTGAGCAAAAGATTTGAAATCCAGAGTCAATTAAGTGAGGAAAAGACATTAACAATAAGAGGACTCTGGCATGTATTGGCTTCTGAAGCAACGTCAAGCCCAGCAAGGGAGGTTCCTCGTTTGCCTCTTAATAGAGACTTATTTTCCCAGGAAACTGGAAAGTTCAAAGCCATGAGTAGGGAAATGACTGGCCATGACCAGAAAGGGGATGGGAGAGGTTCTAAAAAAAGTAGACTTGAGATTGAAAAAGCTCACAGTCAGAGTTTCTCGTATCGTGGAAAGAGCACATAACTTCTGGAATATAGACCTGGGTTCAAATCTCAATTCACTTATTGCCTGTGTGATCTTGAGCAAGTCATAAATTCTGTGCACCTCAATTTCTTAAATATAAAAATGAGGGGGGGTGGGCAAGACTCCGAAGTCCCTTCTGACACAAGACCCATGATCCTCTTGTGGTTTGAAAAGACTTACTGTCTAAAAGTTTCTGATTTTTTTCATTCTAACATGGCTGCTTTTCTTGACCATCTCCAGGGGACTGTTGCTAGGAAGAACAAATCAATGATTTATAGAGTGGGGCTTGCACATAGAAATTGCTACAAAACTGACATCCAAGATTGAGCTTGTGGCCCTCCCTCATGACAATCAGCTCTGAGCAGCTTTTCTTCCCTGGTGTCTTAGAGTAAAGTGTCACCAAAATTAGCTTTCTATATAGTACAAACTCACTCTGCATTTGGCATGGGACAATGAATTCATCTGGTCCAAGTTGCTACTGTGTCTTTCCTATGACCTGGATTACTCACCTAGAAGCTGAAACTGCCTCAGAAGAAGCTAGCACCAGAGCTTACCAGTTTCTCACTCTCCTTACCCACAATGTTAGAATGATTTCCCCATTCCATGAAAGAGAGCACCATCTCATTTTTAAGAAGTCTTTCATTTCTTTTCTCCTAAAGCCTTGCCAGTAAAGAAGAATGGAAGCTGAGTCTGTTCAATGCCATCTGGTAAGTTAGATTGACTATCCTCTTTTGTGGTGTGCACCTGTGGTGCTGGCCACAGACTGAATGACTGGCATTCCTTTGGGAGCCAATATGAAAAGGAAGCCTTTTGAGGAAGGGGTATCTTGTGGAATGGAAAAATTTTAACAGAAGGCTACATGATACCATTGAATGGCATCCTGCCCTGCCTGGTTGTCTTGGAAGGTATCCAGCCTGGTCCTTACTTCAGACCACCTAGCTAGGGTTTGCCAGTGTATGCTCCTGGCAAATTACCAATTAATTCTATGGGGATGGGAAGGAATGTGATGATCACAGTGCCTGTCAATGCTTGGCCAGCCCCATCAGTCTCTTCTTTATTTAACCTGGGGCAATCTTTCCTCCCTTTGGACAGCTGCGCAGACATCTCAAGCCCCTTCGAGGAAGCACATTATCAAAGAAAAAACCCAAGATGAAGGGAGCTCTCCTGCCTGCCTTTTCCCATTGATCTGGAGCTTGAGCTGAAGCTGCTCCCCGCCCCTCCTCCTGCCTTCCCAGAAGCCAGTTCTTGATGCATGCCTTAGTCAAGATGAACAAGTCCCTGGCCACTGATGAGGCAGTAGCAACAGCTGCCAGCAGAAATAGGAATAAGGGAAGGTTAGCAGAGGAGTGGGAGGGTATGAGCCACTTTACATTTTCTAAATATCTGAAGTCCAAAGATTGGGGGAAATGATCTCTGAAGTCCCTTCTAGTTTTAAATTCTATGATTCTAAGTCAACCTCCCTTGAGTGAGGAGAGCAGATTGTATCAAACCAGGCTTTCCAATGCATCTTGGACCCTCGTGTTTTGTGGACCTTGACACACCCTTGCACACTCAGTCACATTTATTTTCTCCAAATTCTGGGAGTTCTTCCTGCCATGTTTCCCTCTTAGCTTCCATAGCAGTGCTTAACTCTTTACCTCCCAAGAGAGAAAGGAATCCAGATAGAAAAAAATCCATTGGAGAATGGAAAAGCTCTTGGTTCTTTCAAGGAAATTTACACAACACCCAATATCAACATTTTGCCTATAGTAGATATTTAATGCATGTTTATTGAATGAGAAGGCACTCTGAAATAGTAGAAATTATTCTCTTTGTATAGTCAGCACCTGCATTGAAATCTGCACTCTCCTATTTATTGTCTGTGCAGCTTTAGCTTGTTATACTTTCCCGAACCACAGTTTCCTCATCTGGACTAGATGATCCTAAGCTCCCTTCCAGCTTTGAATTTATGATCCTATGAATGATACTGGGTTCTGTGGTGGCCCTCAGAATTCCTCTCATCGCTGCTCCTCTCTCCTACCTTCCTCCTTCCATTCAACAAAATCATCATCGACAACAGCAAAGGAAGGAATCATAGATTCAAAGCTGGGAGAGAATGTATAAAATGACTCCCCTGAAATGAGGAAATGGAACCCCATCTCCCCCCTCGACACCCCCACAAGCGGTGTAATCCACACAAAGCTCCAGGTCATGGGTGACAATAGCATACTACGAATTGTCTGCTGCATCAAATGTTTCCAACTAGAATGGACAATTTTTTGCCCATCATTGGTTTGAATGGCTGGATATGTTAGAATTGGCTTTACCACAGTTAGATTGTGGCAAACTACTGGTTCAGTAGACTCCGAAGCCACGTGCACCCTCTCATGGAAAATCCATGGCTGGATGACTCAAAGAAGCAGGTTTCAAAAATTAGGAAGAGGAGCACAGCCATCCATCATGGCAGCCACTCTAGTGCCACGTGGGTTTGGGCTAGCAATAGTGACTTTGTTTTTCCTGGTTTTGCCACTTATATGATAGAGGTTGTCATCAACAATCCTGTGCTCAGAAGGAAGGCAGAAAGATTTCCAAGTATGGACATCAGCTGAGTCCATCTGTCTCAGCCACATTCTCTGCTGACTGCTGGGAGCTATCTAGGAGATTTAAGACCTTGGTCCAGCCCTCTTCTTCAAGTTCAGACATCCTAAATTGGGGCTCTGCTCCCATTCCAAATAAAAAAAGAGAGGAAAGGTTGGTATCTCTGATGAATTTGCCCTAAATCCTCTGTCATAGGATGTGTCATGAGTTCTGAATTTTGAGTTAGATGCCTCCTGGTAATTTCTCAGCATAACATAATGAGAAATTGAAATTCAGTGGTAATATTTTTTTTCCTTTTTTCCAGCCCATAGTTATTGTTTCATACCAGCTCATTACTTCTAGTTAGTATTAGTGGCAGAAACAGAAGGGGTGAAATACCACCAAAGGGACTCTTCCTTCAGTGTTTGTAGCAGGTGTCTCCATTAAGATTTTCCCATGGGCCACATCCAGGTGTATCAAATTAGTTAGGAAGGCCAGAAGTTCATTTGCAAGTGATCTGAATATCATTTGCACACACCTATGTAAAACCATTATGGATATTCAGAAGTAATTTTCAAGTTGATATTTACCTTGAAGGTGGGCTTTTATTAGATTTTCACTTCCCTCTGCTCCTTCCCCACCAAGCATACAACAGACAATTGTTGATTCTCAGCTCCATTAGCAAAATGGCAGGTACCATAGGAAGGTAAGAGGGAAGGAAGAACTACTAACAATCTTCACAGGATCACTTTGGAGAAGAGAGTGGAGAACAAATAGAAATTTTAGAAATCCTCACTGGGAAGCTTATTTTTGCAGGATTTTCTAATCAAGACACTGCCGATAACTGTTTCTGTTTGTGATACTGTTTCTGTTGCTGATGTAATTCTCCTTCTGGTATTTCCTGGAATTCCTGACCTTCTGGGGCCCAAATACCCTTAAGACTTTTTTTTAATTGAGATCCATATCTTTGCAAATCCTAGCATAGTCAAGTCACCCACAGCCAATATTGAAAATAAAACCACAAAAAACTAGTGGTTGTCAGTGCCAATTTGTGCAGGAAAAAAATTCCAAGTTCAAAGGATGCTTCTTCTAGCATTCCCTTAGGAGAATCTAGCTCTCTTTCTCCTTCCCCCATATTCTCCCACTTTCTTCTTTGAGACTTCAGCCTCTGTTAGGAAATTTACTTTCTTTGCCAACAGCCTGCGGGCTTAAAAACACAAGCTCACTCTTTCTTTGGCTGAATTAAAAAAAAAAATCTCCAAATGATTTCCTTAGGGAATCAAAAAGTATTCATTCTCTCTCTCTCTCTCTCTCTCTCTCTCTCTCTCTCTCTCTCTCTCTCGCTCTCTCTCTAGCCCTCTCTCTTTCTCCCATTCTTCTATCCCTCTCTCTCTCTCTGTCACACTTTTTTACTTTCTTTCCTTTTTAATTTTCTTGTCTTTTGTCTTTTCCTCTGCCTTTATCCTCTTTTCTCTTTTTTCCTCTTTCTCTTCCCCATTTCCATTCTCTGCCATTTTTCCCCTTTCTTTTTCCTCTTCCTTATTATTAATCCCCTGTTCCTTCTTTTTGTCCCACTTATTCTTCCTCTCTTAATTCCCAGGAAGCTTTGTGTGTTCTCCAGAAGCCCAATGAAAAGATTCCTGGTAGTATTTTCTCTTCACCTTTAATCTCCTTTTGGTTTTTCTCCATTTATTCTTCTTGCTCACTCTTTCCTCTCCATTTTTCTGCATCCTTTCCTTTTCTCTTCTTCTTCCAAAGGAAAAGAAAGACAGTTAAAAGAGAGAAAAAGAAAAGGAAGAATTATTGAGGGGGAAACTGAAGGACAGAGAGGAACAGAGACAAGAGAGAGAGAGAGACAGAGAGAGAGAGAGAGAGAGAAACAGAGACAGAAAGACAGAGAGACAGTGATATAGACAAATTCTTTCTCTATATTGTTTTTCTTTTTCCCTAGGCCCTATGCACAGAATTACATAAATTCAATTTAGAGCAAAAAGACCATGGGCTTGGCATCAGCAGTGGCAGAGGGAGGAGATGGGAAGAAAGACTATAATGAATAGGGCGGTGTGAAGTGGTGTATGTCAGGATAAGAAAGTCAGTGTGTGTTAACAATGGGGACAAAAATCCTGTGATTACATCCTCAATATACTTGCCCTGCTGAAGTCCGATCCTTTTCCAGGAGAATTAAATGTGTTGTGTTAAACTCTTAAAGAAGCAGCCATAGTGACCATTGGAGCTGTTGGTCAAGATCGAGTTTCCACTTCCCTAGTTAGGGTAGAAGGGTGGAAAGGGCCAATTATCTAGATCTGCATGAAAGCCCAGGCAATAGTATTACATGGAACTCAAGAGTGGAGGGGCACCCTGGGATTAATTGACTGGTTTCTTGAGCTTCAGAGTAGTGTCCAGGGTCCACTGATAACAGCACCTTTTAAAATTCCTCTGTATTGCATTTATTCTTGTATTTCATTTGTAAGGTTTTATTTTATTTTATTTTATTTTATTTTTTGGTCTCAAACTGAAGATCATTTTGGAGAAATGCCAAGACAACCTGGATCAGAAAATTCCCATTTTCCTTTCAAGAGCCCAGGTGAGGCAATTAAATAGTTACCACCATTCTTGGGCAATCATTGCATCCTTATGCTGAAATGGTTTGCATCTTACCTATACAGGTGGAAAGAGTACTAAGGGGAGGAGTGGGCATCTTTGAGAATGCATGGAATCTATAGCACATGATGTGATTAGAATTGTGATCTCTTATTTCTCAGGGAATATTGGTTGTGATCTACTGGAAATCCAGGGTCCAAGTCCTAAGCATTTTCTCTTTTTGCATCCCATCTCAAACACTTCCATTGTCTCTTCCTCATTCCCTTCTCCCTCTACCTCTTACCAACCTGTGGTTCTCCACTTTCTCCAAGGTCTAGTGAAAATAACTAACTGCTAGTATTTATGGAATCAAGATTCTAGTTTGAATTACAGGAGGGACCTAAACAGTGCTAAGTGTAAGAATAGTAAGATAGGCAAAATACAGTCCTCCCAAGGAGTTTACATTCTAATGAGGGGAGACAATATACAAACAAACATGTACATACAAGAGATCTGCATATAATATAAATGGTGAGTAATCTTAGAGAGAAGGCATTAGAAATGGTGGGGGGAGGTATAGGGTGAAAGGGACTATGGGATGATATCAAGGAATAGAGATTGGCAGGACCTTGGATGCCATTGAGCCAAACTCCTCAATTTTGCAGAGAAAAGAGTCCTAGAGAGTGTCTTAGGAAGCACAATAAATCACTGGCAGAACTAGTCAAAAATCACAAGGTAAATTCACATAATCTCAATTTTGGAAGGAGTTGTACCAATTGTATCTCAATAGTAATCTCTTCCAAAAGACTCAGAAGGTGATCCTGAAACTTTCTTTTGAAGATGGAAGCTTTCATTTTATTTATTTAGTTTTTTTATTATTAAAGATTTTATTTATTTTGAGTTTTACAATTTTCCCCTAATCTTACTTCCCTCCCCCTCCCCCCCACAGAAGGCAATTTGTCAGTCTTTACATTGTTTCCATGGTATACATTGATCCAAATTGAGAGTGATGAGAGAGAAATCAAATCCTTAAAATAAAGTATAAGAGATAGCAAGATCAACCAATATATTATCACTTCCCCCCCCCCCAAATTAAAGGTAATAGTCCTTGGTCTTTGTTCAAATACCACAATTCTTCCTCTGGATACAGATGGTATTCTCAATTGCAGAGAGCCCCAAATTGTCCCTGATTGTTGCACTGATGGAATGAGTGAGTCCATCAAGCTGATCATCGCCCCCATGTTGCTGTTAGGGTGTACAGTGTTTTTCGGATTCTGCTCATCTCACTCAGCATCAGTTCATGCACATCCCTCCAGGCCTCAATGGGAGCCTTTTAAAATGCCTTTTGGACAACTTTAATCACTGCTAGTTTTTCCTGACATCAACTCTAAATTGGCCTGTTTCTACCCATTGTTCTTAGTTCTGCCTTCTGGGTTCAAGCAGACCAAATCTCTCTCCTGCCAACCTTTGGATCCATCAAATACATTGATTGCAAATATCATATTCCTTCTATATCTTCTCTCCTACAACTTAGGCATCTTTTAACTAGTCTTCATAAGACATAGTTTCAAGGTCTCTTTATCAACACAGCACCCAGATAGGAACAAAATACTCTGTTGTGATATAGCCAGGGGATAAGACAGTGCTGACGATCTCCCTAATCCTAGACATTGTGCTTCTTTTAATATAGCCTAAATTTGCATTAGCTCTTGTGGCTGACATATCCTACTGAGTTTCTAGCTAGTATGTCTTCCTCATTTTGCATTTGTGAGGTTGCCCTTTTGAACCCAATTATAAGACTTTATAGTTATCCCTATTTAATTCCATCTTATTAGAATTAACCAAGTATTCAGATGTATTTGTACCTCTTCTTGTTCTTCTAATATGCTCCTTTTTGTATCAATTGCGATTTGATGAGCATGCCATCCACATATTTAGTTCCAGGACAGAGTCCCCAGAGGTCCCTTTCCAGGCTGACACTAATTCATTAATGATGATACTTTGGATCTGACCATTAAGCTAATTCTGAATTCAGCTAATTGTATTAATGCCTAGCTCATAATACTCTATCTTGTCCACAAGGATAACAATGAAAGACTTTTGTCAAATGCCTTGCAAAAATCTTATTTAAACTATGTAAGATTATCTTGATCTACTAATCTCTTTGTGGTAAATGAAATTCAATAAAGGTAAACTGAGGTTGTTCCCTGAGAAATAGTTTATTAACAGCAGTGCAAATAATTGAACAAAGTGGGTCAGTCTGGTTCCTTTAGAAAGGTCAGTAAACACCATGAAAAGGGAAAAACCTTTTTTATTTATACACTGGAAAGGAAAGCATCTGGGAAATTGGGGAATATTATAGTTGGCTATAGCTGGGGAAAGTAAGCTGGCCTTCATATGTGACTGATTACACCCATCCTTGAAAATTGTCCATCAGTCACTTTTTCAGTAGTATCTTACTTTTTGTGATCCTATTTATGTTTTTCTTGACAGAGACATTGGAATGGTTTGACATTTCTTTCTCTAGTTTATTTTAAAGATAAGGAAACTGAGGCAATTAGAGTTTAGTGATTTTCTTGGGCTCACACAACTAGTAAGTGTCTGAGGCCAGATTTAATTGGAAAAGACAAGATTTCCTTACTCTAAGCTCAGCATTCATTCCACTGTACCATCCAACTTCCTTCTGACAATTAAGGAATGTTAATACTTCCATGGGACAGACTCCTCTGCTTCTTGTAATCTTGGCTAGAAAATCAGAACCACTCATATCAGAACTAAACAGTTCATCATCCCCTTAAGAGAGATCAAACCCCTAAATGCACAGGAACTAGCAAGAAGTTGGCTTTGGTCAGTATTTAACAGAGACTTCCCAGAAGCTGGCTGCATGATCTACAGCAACACTCTCAAACATTAAGCTATTCAAACTCGGGCAGATCATATTTTTGAGCTAGGTGAGTTCAGGCAGATACTAACAATTATAAAAAATCAATACAGCATAAAATAAATTATATTGTAAAATCAATACAGTACAAATCAGTGGTAATATTGTTTTATTTTACCATACCTTCAAAAAAGAAAATGTTTTAGTTTTTCATTTATACCACTCTGGTTGAAGCCATGATGCCTCTGTGATTGTTGCTGCCTTTTCTAGAAGTTTACTAACCATCCTTTTAATAAGTATTGGATTTGGAACCAGAAGACTGGGTTTGAATCCAGACTCTTTGACCACAGACGAATCACCTTCCTTCTTAGACTTAGTTTCCTGGTGGATTCTAAAATGGAAATATTAATGCTTTCACTATCTACCTCAAGGAAGGGATGCAGGGAAAGAAATTTAACAATAGAGTTATGAACTCCCCCCTCCCCCGCTAGTTCATTGATCTAGAGTTGGAAGATATCCCAGAGGCCATCTGCTACATCGCCCCCATTTTATAGAGGAAGAAAGTGAGAGCCTATAAAGTTAAGTCACATGCATAAAGTCTCACAGGAATTTAAACCCAGTTCTTCTGAATTTAGAACTAGTAGACTTTACACCATGCCATGACTTCTCTATGATTCAGGTAGGTTTACAGAGCCTCTTTGTTCTGACCTCATTGCTATATGCCTGTGAAACCTGGGCAGTCTACCAGCATCAAGCTAGGAAACTAAAGCACTTCTATTTAAATTATCTTAGGAAGATTCTGAAGATAACCTGCAGAATAAGACATCAGGCACTTAGGTTCTTTCTTGATCTATGCCTAGCATTCCAGCATTATTACTACAGAGAGCAAAACTATAATGTGCTGGACATGTTGTTAGAATGCCAGATGCTTTCCAAAAAGACTATTTTATGGAGAATCACCCATGGCAAGTAGTCACAAGGGGTCAGAAGAAATGATACTATAACACCTGAAGTTCTCTCTTACTTTAGAATTTATTGCACAGCATGGGAGACATTGGCAAGGACTGCCCAACAAGAAGCGTCCTCATCAGAGAGGGTGCTGCACTCTATGAGCAAGGCAGAATTGAAGCAAATCAAAGGAAACATGAGATGTGAAGGTTTAGAGTAAACCTTCCCAAGTGTTCACATGGACTAGTTGTGCCTGGCCTGAGTTTGTATCAATCTGATCAGTCAAAGATGAACATACAGTAATTTGTCTCAAATATAGTGATATCAGTTTTGGTCTTCTTTGATAATGAAGGAAAAGAACCAACCAATGATTCAAGTATTTTTCCGTCATACTATTTCAGTTTGACAACTCATTTACTATGTGATGCTATTCTCATCATATAACCTCTTTGGAGCTTAGTTTCCCCATTTTTAAAGAAAGAAGAGAATAATACTTGACTACCTATCATAAACTGTTGTCATGAGAATCAAATAAGATAGCAGATGGAAAACATTATTTTCATACTATATAGTACTACATGAGCTAACTGACCTAAGGTTTTAATTCCTTCCAAAGGTGTTCCCACAGGAGTCAGATTTATTTTTCATATTCCCTTAATCACACTGGATTTTTTTTTTGAGTCAGAGAGAAAAATGGCAGCACCCCACCCCATCTTTGGGGGCATTATATTATATCCCTTCAGATGTCAGAGGCCACTGAAGTTCTGGTACAGAAAAAAAGAGAGAAATTCAATTTGCATTCTCTGTGAGTGCTCCTCTGAGGTTAGTGTGTCCCTTGTACAGCTGAATCCTCTGACGCCTCTAATTGACTTGGAAGTATCTTGTCTTCCCTTGGAAATGTCACCTAGCCCTTTGTGAGAGCAATTCCAGGCAATCAGGATCAATATATTGCTTAGGCTAAGCATATTAGCTGGTGATTGACTGCCCAAATGAGTGTAAGCTCAGGCTCCTTAGAACTCTTCCGATATAAGGACTTACAGAAACCCATTTGTATCTCTCTGTGGTGATCAATGACTCAGGACTTCCATTGCTGGAGAGAAGTGAACCCTGGAAATAGAAAGAAGAATAATCTTTCATAAAGTAGCTTGAAGTATTCAAAAAGCACTGGATTTGGGTACAGCCAAGATGGTAGAATAGAGAAAGTGCTCTGCTGAGCTCTCCCAATACTACACTCTAAACAATTTTAAAATAATTTGTCAAATTAAATTCTGGAGTGGTAGAGACAATGAAATGTCAGAAAGAGAAATTCTTCCAGCCCAAGACAAGAAAGGGCATTGGAAAGAGCGATCTGTGACTTGGAGGAGGAAGCTGACTTGGAGTCTCCTTGAATGAAATATCTGTGGTGGGATTTTTGTGGAGGTGACGAAGCAGCTTCAGGAGTCCTCAAGAATGGAAATGGTAATGAGTCCTGGTACAATTCCCAGTCAGAAAGTGACTCCAGGGGAGCCCTGTGGTAGCATTGGATGCAGGACCAGATGCTGTTTGGCTACCCCATTGCCTAGAGTTGCTTCTCAGCCATAATTTCATAGGTGGAAAGGAGAACTTTTTGTCAATCCCTGAGGCATAGTATCACTTTTGACCCCAAGGGATCATGGACCTTGAGGAACAGTATTGTTTACCATCCTAAGAAAACAGGACCCTTAAGGAGCAGTTTCAGTTGTAGTTTTAAGAGACTGAGGGTTGTTTCTGGGTGAGGATCAGAGTGAAGACCAGGAGGGCACCTCTCCTCAGATCACACCACCTTGGAAATATAAAAAACTTCCCTTCTTTTCACCCCTTCCCCACCCCAAACAGTAGTGTAAAAAAGTCTGAAGTTTGAGACAGTGATCCTCCACCCCTATGATGGAAACAGAGCCCAATATGAATATAAAGTTTCAAATCAAAAATAGGGTGGAAAAAGGAACAACCAACAAATAAAACAAAACAAAAAGAACCTGACCTTTAAAAGTTACTGTGGTAACAAGAAAGATCAAGGCACAAATTCAGAAGAAGACACGGAAGCAAAAATAGCTAAATTAAAGCCTCAAAGGAAAAAAAAACTTGAATTGGACATAAGTTCAACAAGAATTCCTGGAAAAACTAAAAATGAGCTTTTGTAATTCCTTAAAAAGTAGAATTGACTAAATGGAAAAGAAAGTGCAAAAGCTCATGAAGAAAATAATTCCTTTAAAAAACCCTAGAATTATACAAGTAGATGCTAATGACTCTATGAGACATCAAGAAATGATTAAACAATGTCAAAAGAATAAAAAAGTAGAAGAATGTGAAATATCATTGGAAAAGCAATTGACTTGAAAAATAGATCAAGGGGTGAGGAATTAAAGATTATTTGATTACCAGGAAATCATGATCAAAGAAAGATTATACACATTAAATTTCAAGAAAATTGGAAGCAAAAGTGTTCCAATATCTTATAAAGGATAAAATAGAAATTGAAAGAATCTATCAATCACTACCTGAAAGAGATCCCAAAATGAAAGCTCCCAGGATAAAGAGAAACTATATCAAGCAACCTGAAAGAAAACATTCTGGCATTGCAGAGCAACAGTCAGGATCACCCAAGATTTAGCAGCTTCCTCATTAAAGGCTTGGAATATGATATTCTGGAAGGCAAAGGAGCTAGGATTGTAACTAAGAATAATCTACTCAGCAAATTGAATATAATCCTCCAGGGGAAAATGTTTATTAAATGAAACAAAGAACTTTCAAGCATTCCTTATAAAAAGATCAGAGCTAAATAAAAAAATGACTTTCAAATATAAGACTCAAGAGAACCATCAAAAGGTAAGTATTGGAAAGAGAAATCATAAAGGATTCAATAAGGTTCATTCTTTCTATTTGAGAAGATGAGATGTATCTTCTAGGAATTTTCCAATTAGGGAAGTTAGAGTGATTCTACATAGAAAAAGGATGTAGAAATGAGTTAAGCCTATTGAGATGATGTTAAAAAAAGATAACTGAGCAAGGGAGAAGAAGAAAGGGAGAAGGCAGAAAATTATCTCATAAAAGAGGAAAACAAAAAAAGAGCTTTTCAGTAGAGAAAAAAAGGGCCCTAGGGGAGGGGAGGAGGGTCAAACAGTGCTTGAACCTCATTACATCTAAGTTGATTTAAAGAGAGATACACACATATGTACATTACATACATGCATACATACCCAATTGTATCTATCTTAACCAAGAGAGAAATAGGGGAAGGGGGAAAGAGATAGGGAGGGGATTAGAAAGGGTAGAGCAGATAAAGAAGTCTATGGCCAGAAGCAAAACAGAAGAGAGGAGGGACAGGATAAAAAGAAATAAAGATGGATAAACAAAAGAAAATAGGATGAAAGGAAATTCATAGTTAGTAATCATGAATGTGAATGTTAATGGAATGGACTCACCCATAAAATGAAAGCAGATAACAACCTATTAGAAATAAAAATATAACAATATATCCTTTATAAGAAGTAAGAAGAACTTGAAATAGAGATACAGACACAGAATTGAAATAAAAGACTGGAGTGGAATCTATTATGCATCAGCTGAAGTAAAATAAAAGATAGGGGTAGCAATCATAATCTTAGACAAAGCAAAACTAAAAATAGATTTAATTAAAAGAGATAAATGAAGAAACTATATTTTGCTGGAAAGAACCATAGAAATGAAGTATTATCAACATTAAGCAAAAATGTATAAATGGTGTGGCATCTGAATTTTTAAAGGAAAAGTTAAATGGATTACAGAAGGAAATAGCAAAATTAAACTAGTGGGGGGGATGGGACTCAACCTTTCCCTATTATAGGAAGATATATCTGACCATAAAATAAATAAGAAAGAAGTCAAGGAGGTGAATAGAATCTGAGAAAAGTTAGATATAATAAATGTCTAAAAAAAAACTGAGGGGAAAATTGTAGTATACCTTACTCATAACTATATATAGTACCTTTCCAAAAATTGGGCATAAAAGTCTCAGAAGCAAGTACAGAAAAGCAGAAATATTAAATTTATTTTATCAGACCACAATGCAATGAAAATTGCATTTAATAAAAGATTATCAAAGCATAGCTTAAAAGTTAACTGGCAACTAAACAATCTAATCCCAAATAATGATTGGGTCAAAGAACAAATCATAGAAACAATCAGTAATTTCACTCAATAGAATGACAACAATAAGGAAACATTAAAAAATTTTGTGGGATGCAATCAAAGCAGTATTTAGGAAAAAATAGATTTCTAAATATATACATCAATCAAAAGAGAAAGAACAGATTAATCAATTGAACATGCAATTAAAAAACTAGAAAAAAATAATAAATAAAATATAAATAAAATAAAATCCACAAGCACCATAATGGAAACCCTGAAAAATCAAAGAAGAGATTAATAAAATAAAAGAGAAACAATGAATCAATTAACAAAACAAGTAGGTTTTATAAACAAAGTCAATAAAATATATGAATCATTAATTTGATTAAAGAAGGGGGCAGCCAGGGTAGTACAGTGGATAGAGTACCACTCCTGGAGTCAGGAGGACCTTAGTTCAAATCCCACCTCAGACACTTAATACTTACGTAGCTGTGTGACCTTAGGCAAGTCATTCAGCTCCATTGCTTTTCAAAAATAAAAAAAAAAGAAAAGAAGAAAACTAAACTGTCAAAATCAAAAATTTTAAAAAAGGAACATACCACCAAAGAAGATGAAATTAAATGAATGATTAGGAGGAATTTTGTCCAATTATTTGACAGTAAAACTGACAATTTAAGTTAAATGAATGAATGCTTACAAAAAGTATAAACTTCTCAGTTAAACAGAAGACATGGAATACTCAAATACCTATCAGAGAAAAAAAATGAACAGGCCCTAATTGAACTTCCTAAGAAAAAATGCCAAGTAAATTCCATCAAACATTTAAGGAACAATTAATCCCAATATCATATAAAATATTTGGAAAAATAAGTAAAGGACTTTTAGGAAATTCTTCTTGTGACTCAAATATGGTTTTGATACATAAAGCAGAGACAGCAAAAATAGAGAAAATAAAGAAAATTTTAGACCGTTTCCCTTAATGAATATTGATGCAAAAATTTTAAATAAAATAATAGCAAGGAGATTCCAGCATTATATCACAAAAATCAAACACTATGACCTGGTGTGATTTATACTAGGAATGCAGGGCTAGTTCAAAATTAGGAAAACTGACAGCATAATTGACCCCATCAGCAACAAAAATGACAAAAACCAGATGATTATCTCAATACAGGAAAAGCATTTTGCAAAATATACTTTTTAAAAACACTAGAAAACATTAAATAATGGAATCTTTCTCTAAAAGATAAGTAGTATCTATCTAAAACCAGGAGCAAGCATTATATCTTACAGGGAAATCTTGAAGCCTTCCCAATAAGATCAGCAGTGAAAGAAGAATTTCCATTATTACTACTATTCAACATCATACTAGAAATAATTTATATGACAATAAAACAAAAAAGAAGTCAAAGGAATAAAATTAGACAGTGAAGAAACAAATATGTCATTCTTTGTAGATGATAGGAAGGTATATTTAGTAAACTTTAAAGAATCAACCAAAAATGGGTTATGGAAAATTTGAAGGATATAAAATAAATACACATAGATCATCAGTATTTCTATATATTACAATAAAATCTAGCAGCGAGAGATAGAAATAGAAATTTCATTTAAAATAGCAATAGACAATATGAATGACTTGGGAATCTACCAGCCAAGACAAACCCAAGAATTCTATGAACACAATTACAAAATACTTTTCACACACAGTGAGATCTAAATAATTATAGAAACATTAATTGCTCATGGGTAGCCCAAGCCAAAAAATTTAAAAAAAATAACAGTTCTATCTAGTTGATTTGCTTATTCATTGCCATACCAATCAAACTGCTGAAGAATTATTTATAGAGCTAGAAAAAATAATAGTAACAAAAATCATCTGGAAGAACAAAAAGACAAGAATATTAAAGGAAACAATGAAAAATGTGAAGAAAGTGCTATCAGATTTCTAGATTTGAGACTATATTACAAAAGCAGTAATCATCAAAACTGGCTTAGAAATAGAGTGATGGATAGTTGAATTGCTTAGGTACACAATACACAGTTGTAAATGACCATGGTAATATTGTATTTGATAAGACTAAAGATTGACACTTTTTGGGTAAGAATTCAACATTTGACAAAAATTGCTGAGAAACTGGAAAGCAGTTTGACAGAAACTTGGCATAGACTACTTCTCATATTACATACCATCTAACCAATGGCATACCAAGATATGGACAAATGAATAAATGATTTAGATATAAAGGATAATATCATGAATAAATTAGGGGAGCATGAAAAAAATGGACCTGTTAGCTCTAAGGATACAGGAAGAGTTTAGGAACAAATGAGATCAAAAGCATGACAGGGTATAAAATGGATAATTTTGATTATCTGAAATTAAAAAAAAACCTTCTGCACAATAACTAATCTAATAAGAATTAAAAGGAAAAAAAAAACCAAAACAAAGCAAAACTGGGGAGAAGGGAATTTTAACTGCAAGTTTCTCATTTTCCAAATATGGAGGGAACTGAGACAAATTTATAAAAATAGGGATCATTTCCCCTAGATGCTAGATAGTCAAGGGATATGAATAGTCAGTTTTAAGAAGACTAAATCAAAGCTATCAATAGTCACATAAAAAGTAATCCAACCATTCCTGAAAACAACTTGAAACTCTTCCCAAAGGGCTATGAAACTGTGCATACTCTTTGAGCTCACAATGCCACTTGTAGATATTCCAAAGATCTCAAAGAAAAGGGAAAAGAACCTATTTGTGCAGAAATATTTATAGCAGCTCTTTTTTTGTGGTGGTAATGAATTGGCAATTGAGGGGATGGCCATCAGTTAGAGAATGGATTAACAAGTTGTGGTATATAAGTGTGATGGAATAGTACCGTATAATAAGAAATGATGAACAGGATGATTTCTGAAAAATCTGGGAAAACTTATGTGAAATGATGTAAATAAAATAGGCATTGTTGTAAGTATGATCAGTTGTGAATGCCTTAGGTAATCGGAGCAAGTCATATTCAAAGGCCCCATGATGAAAAATACTATTTCCCTCTCCTGAGAGAGAACAGATAAACTCTGAATGTAGACGGAAATACACATTTTAAACTTAATTTATTTTGTTTTGTATTGTTTATGTTTTCTTTTGTAACATGGCTAATATAGAAATATATTCTGCATGTTTTGTGGGGGAGGCAGCTACATTGGGCAGTGATTAGAGCATGGACATGAAATCAGGAGAGTTTAAATCTGTCCTCAGGAGAGGCTAGATCATAGGAGAGAATAGTCAGATATAACACATTTTCTTATTTTACTTTTTTCAAAGTGCTGGGATCAGGTGGTCTGACTGGGACCACAGGGCCAGGTCTCTGGGGTGGTATGTGGGCTTGGGGCCTCTTGGCCCCAGAGCTGGTGCTCTGTTTGCTGCGCCACTCAACTACCCCACAGCACATTTTAGAAGAGGAACAGAGTGAAAGGAGAGAGAAAAAATAATATATGGTAGTGGGGAGGAATGGATGGAGGGAATTTTAATTAGCACCAGCAACTATGGAAAAATATGGAAGTGACTTCTGTGATGAACTTATGATAAAGAATGTGATACATCAGAGACAGAGCTGATGGTATCAGAACACAGACTGAAAAACATTTTTTCCCTTTCTTTTGCTTTATTTCTCGTGATATTCTATATTTTTGTGGGGGAGGGGGTATTATGTTTACTCTTAAACAAGAATGTTTTAGTAATGTATAAAGTCATATTAACCAAACAAAAAGAAACCAAGAGGGATGGGAATTCAGGGAAGCATGGAGGGATTTGCATGAAGTGGTGCTGAGTAGGGGCACCCTAACAGCAACATAGGGGAGATGATCATCCTTGATGGACTTGCTCATTGCATCAGTGCAACAATCAGGGACAATTTGAGGCTGTCTGTGATGGAGAATATCATCTGTATCCAGAGAGTGAGTTGTGGAGTTTGAACAAAGACCAAAGACTATTATCTTCAATTTAGGAAAAAAACCCCCATTATCTTATTATGTAATTTTGCTATCTTTTATACTTTATTTTTCTTCCTTAAGGATATGATTTCTCTTTCATCACATTCAACTTAGATCAATGCATACCATGGAAACAATGTAAAGACTAACAGACTGCTTTCTTTGGGGAATGGGCGAAAGGAAGCAAGACTAGGGGTAAATTTGTAAAACTCAAAATAAATAAAATCTTTCAAAAAAAATCTGTCCTCAGATACTTTCTGGCTGTGTGACCTTGCGCAAGTCATTTAACCCTGATAACCCCACATCTAGGGTCATCTCCATTCATTCTGATCTATACCTGGTCACTGGACTCAGATGTCTCTGGAGGAGAAAGTGAGCCCCCCCCCCCCCTCAGATCCAATTTAGTTGCTTGTCATGGTATCACCTTCCTAATGTCATGGGTCTTCCTCTGGAATAAAGGACAGACATCATCATCATGCTTTGCATGTCCTCACAAGTATAAACTATAACTTGCTGTTTTTCTTCTCAAGGAAGGGTGACGATGAGGAAACTTTAAACTCGACTAAAAAAATTAATTTTTTTACATTGAGAAATAATTAATGAAATAAATAAAAATAATTGAAAAATAAAAATCACTGACAGAAGATGTGTTCAAATCCTCTGCTATTTATTATAGGTTGATAGGTTTCTTATTCTCTCTGAGCCTCTGTTTTCACTATTGTAAAATGTAGGAATAATATTTGCACTATATCCCTCACAGTCTTTAGAAGAGAGTACTTTTTCCACCTAAGAGCACTATCTTTGCAATTTGGAAAACCTGACTTCAAATCCAGCTTCTGATACTGGATGTGTGACCTTGTACAAGTGCTCTAGCTGCCTCAATTTCTTCATATATAAAAGGGGGATGATAATCATATCACCTACTTCTCAGGGTTCCTACAGGGACCCAGTGAGATGCTATTTATAACCTAATTACAAACCTTAAAGCATTAGTCACTATGATTAATATTAATATCATTAGATATGGTTTAACTAGCCAAGTGTCCAGGATGACAATCATCCTCCTGGTCCTACATATATGAAATTGCTTTAAATTGACTTTTTCCAGGAGAGTAGGAAATTCAAACTATTGAGGCTGAAACAGCATGAAGCCTGGGTATCAGATTTTTTTCTGTTTTGCTGGTGGCTTTATTCTTGTTTTTCTGAGGGTTTTGACTCTCGGTTTCTACAAATTTCCTGGTTGTGGATTGCTATTTAGATTCTTTGACCATCCAAAAATACTTGGCATATTCATCTCTTGATCATTCCCTTCACTGAATGTTTCATGCCATTATTTTCAACAATTACAATTTAGATGGAGAAGCAGGTATATAACCATTGTAATTTTAACAAGAGCATCAACCCCATCTGTTTTAAAACACTTATGGACAGCAGATAGACAGCAGGGAGAGGTAGACCCTCTGGAGAGCCATTTTATGCTGACTGGTCTATGCTTTGTATATCTTGTTGTCTAGGAAAGGATGGATGAAAGAAAACCAGAGGAGAACTCTGTGTGGATTCAACAAGACTGTTAAGTGTAGGATATTTCTAGATGCCTTTCCTTGTATGTCTCTATATTCTCCTGGATTGCATTTGTCCCTGAGGAATTTTGGTGCAACCTTGGTGGAGGGTATACCAAAGAATTGGTAATTATCATTTGCTGTTACAAGTTCAGCAAGTTCTGCATTCTCTTTGGTGTATCTACATTGGAGACCATGAAATTTTGAAGTTTGCTTTGCTCTGCCTCTTCTATCTGTATTTTTTTTTAGGATTTTGCAAGGCAAATGGGGTTAAGTGGCTTGCCCAAGGCCACACAGCTAGGTAATTACTGTCTGAAACCGGATTTGAACCCAGGTACTCTTGACAACAAGGCTGGTGCTTTATCCACTATGCTACCTAGCCACCCCATCTGTATCTTTTAAAAATGATTTCTGACTAATTTAGCACAGAGCCCTCATGGTTTTGTCTCTCTCTCTCTCTCTCTCTCTCTCTCTCTCTCTCTCTCTCTCTCTCTCTCTCTCTCTGTGTGTGTGTGTGTGTGTGTGTGTGTGTGTTTGGTTTACTTGTTTACTTGTCTTATCCTGGCATTTTGACCTGTCCCTTTGACCTAGTGTTGCCTCTGACTTGATATAAAATTGGGCTGCTTAGAAAAACAGCATCAACTCAAGGAGAGATTATTAAAATTTTATTGCCAAATATTGTAATTTCTATCTCTACCACATTACTCACACATATGTCTACTTCTCTCCACTCACACAGTCACCACACTAGCTGAAGCCCTCATTATTTCTTGCCTGGAATATGCAATAGACTCCTAATTAGTTTCCCTGCCTCAAGTCTCTCTCCTCACCGATCTATTTTTCAAAATAATTATCCTCTAAAATAATTGACACATAATTGCTTACTGTGATACCTTCCATAGGTCACCTTCAACTTGTCATTCTTGTTCCTTCCCAAGTCCAGCCAGCCACTGAATTCCAACTATGCAATATGTTCTCTTTGTCCTGGGGTATAATGTAAAAGTCACAGGAGCCCAGTAACCCGTGTTTGAATCCTAGAACCGACAATTACTAGCTATGTGAGCATAGATAAGTCACAGAGGATGTAAGCAGAATCAGGAGAACTATTTCTATGGTAACAACAGCTTTATCAAAATGAACAGCTTTAAAGTCTTAAGAATTCTGATCCACACAATGATCAGCCATATTTCCAGAGGAGGGTGACGAAGACAACTACCCTGCCCACATTGGAGATCTGATGGACTCGTGATGGACAAGATATATTTTTTGTTCATGGCCAATGTGGGAATTTTCTCTGTCTGACTATGCATCCTTTTTATAGGAGTTTTTGCCTTTTTTCAGTAGAGGGAAAAAAAACTGGTAGAAAGGAAAATAAGTGCTTGCTAATTCAAAAAAAAATCTCTGTGCCTCATTTTCTTCATTTCTAAAATGGTGATAATAGTGTCGGTGCCACCTTTATTACAACATTATGAAATGGTAAAGAAATGTGAACTATTGATATCTTTCATCCATATTGCTCAGAGGAAAGCATGGTGAAATAAAAAAAACAGGTCACATTTAAGGTGTACAACATGCCCCCCTAGAGCTATATCTCCCGTATCTTCTGTTTTCCTGGACCACCTGATGTTCTCAGACATCCCCTGCTCCTCATGTGTTATTCTAAATGAGGTCTTCATTGTGTTTTCTTCTAATGCGAGTTGTCATTTCCCCTGCTTTAGGGAAAATTTTGCTTATTCATTCCCAAAGAAACTTCCCCAGATATCTATTTGGTTTTGCAGGAAGAGTCCCTGGGGACAGTGGCCAGGTAAACAAAAGAGGTTTCCAATGTCAGTTATGGGAAACAATGTTACTGGTAGTTATCTACCAATTTCTGCCAAGGAATATCACCAAGTCCCTTGGTCCTCAGATTGCAGTAGTTGGCCCTCTGCTGGCTGGTGTACATTGATTTTAAAAGAAAATTATTTTTTCCAGTTACTTGCAAAAGTAGTTTTCTACATCCATCCTTTTCCAAGCTGTGATTTTAAGGAGTTGCCAAGGAATCAGGATAATTTCTGAGGAACCTGAAAATAAAAAAAAACACAACCATAATAGCAATAACAATAATAGCATTTATATAATCCTTGGAGGTTTGCAAGGGGAAGCTGGGTGTGGTACAATGGATAGAATGCTGAATCTGGACCCAGGAAAAGGAGTATTTTCATTAGTTCAAATCTAGCTGTATCATCCTGGACAAGTGACTTAGTCCTGTTTGCCTCAGTTTCCTCATCTGTAAAATGAATTGAAGAAGTCAGTGACAAACCACTCCAGTCTCTTTGCCAAGAAAACCCCAAATGGGGTCATGAAGAGTTGAACACAGTAAGGAAAGTACTATTATTATTCACACTTTACAGATGAGGAAAATAAGATTGAGAATAACTGGATCATTTCACTCCTAAAAATTATTAATGGCGATCATATTTAAATCACTTTAAATTAAGAATTGGAGGGAACTCAAAAGTTTTTGTTTAGTTCAGCTTATAACTAAAGAAGTAATTCCCTCTGCAATAACTTCAACAAAAATCACACAGCTTCTGTTCATAGATTTCTAGTGATGGGGAACTCACTACCAGTCATAATAAATTCACAAAGAATCTCAGAGATGGAAGGAATCTCAAAGATGTTCTTATTTAACTTGTGTCTAAATAGGACTTCTCTCTAAAACATATCAGGTCTCTGAGAACCATAAAATTTATCAATAATAATGAATAATATGCTACTTCTTGAGGCAGATATTTGCATTGTGGGACAACAAATAATGGCAACTTTGATGATGATGATAATCTTTTTTATTGATGTCATTTTTATGTCACATTATCCTTGCCTCCTACCTTCTCTCCCAACTCAGAAAACAATTACCTGTAGCAACAGGAGATAAAGTAGTTAAGCAAAACCAACCTACACACCAATCATAACTAACAGAATAAATGATATTTCATGCCCATAGTTCCTTTCTGCTACAAAGAAAATGAGGGAGGTGCAATTCCTCAACCCTTTTCTGGGTCATTTTTTATCTATCATCTATCTATCTGTCTGTCTGTCTGTCTGTCTATCTATCTATCTATCCTCCTGACTCCAGGGCTGGTGCTCTATCCACTGTGCCATCTAGCTGACCCTAGCGTCAGACACTTAACAAACTGTGTAATCTTTGGCAAGTCACTTAATCCCTGCCTGCCTCAGTTTTCTCAACTTTCAAATTAAGATAAAATAGTACCTACTTCCTAATATATTCTTCTGGTTCCAGGTCCCTTTTTACCTCCTTAATTTCTATTATAGATCTATGCATATATATAGCAAGACCATCATCCTTTTACTATCCTCATTACTCTCTTCTGGACACTAAAGTTTGTTACTATGTATATCATGTTTCAAAAGTTCAAGTGGTTGTGATATTCATCTTTTTTCATGGTCAAAATCTGCCTTCTTTATCTTCTACCTATTGGCACAAGTTTTGCCCTTTAGCTCCTATCAGGTCTAGACTTAAAGGACAGACAAACAGACATAATCAAGTGCAGTTAAGTCAATTTTCTATGGTGTCGTAATCTCTAGATAACACAGTTCCCTATGTACAGAATCTGGTCCCTTGTATTTTCAGACTGAAATGAGTCCGGGGGCAAAAGAAACAAAAATATCTTGGACCTATAAGATACTTGCTAGTATCTTAGGTGAGAAAATGCAAAATTCTATTCTGCCTCTAAAATTGTAATTTTTCCATTTTGAGATTTTTGAGTGGTTTATTCTGGGATGAAAGCCACAGTCATGAAGAGTAAACATCACAAGTAAACTAAGATATCATCATGTAATCAAGATACCATCTAATTGGGGCATTGAGCTTCTTCGATAGTGGCCTGAAAATGGAATGCTGGATCTTTTAATAAGTTTATCTTATTATTAAAGACAAAGAATCCCTATCCTGACCCTATTATGTCCCTTAAAATAAACATCTTTTGATTTATTCATCACACTTTTTTTCTTTCTATGATTGAGTGTGAATCACCAGGCCCAGATGAATTCCATCAAAAAATACTCATACAACTTAAAGCTATAATTATCGAGATACTATCTATAGAGAAATTATGAAGAGAGAGATTCTTCTAGAATGGAAATTACAAACCCTTTTTTATCTTTCTTAAAGGGAAATAATATGAATTTCAAATGAATGTTTCTGCACATATATAAACAATTCATATATATATATATATATGTGAATGTATAAATATAAATAGTGGCTATCCTATATTATTTTGTGTCCTTCAATTCAACAATCTCACCCTGGACTGTTGACCCAAGAAAGTCAATAATGGAAAGTGCATACATATAAAGATGTTTACAGAAATATTAGAGAAGCAAAAATTGTACACAATTTATGTGCCCAACAAATGGTGAAAGATTGAACAAATTATTTTATATGATTACAATGTAACACCATTTTTCTATGATAAATGGTAAATATGAGGGTTTCAGAAAAAAATAGGAAGATCTATATAAACTGATTCAGAGCAAAGAAGACAAAAAGAAAAATTATACATAATGACAGCAATGCTGTAAAATAAGATGAAGATAAAGGAAATCATGATTTCAGTCAAATAAAATGACCAACATTAGTTCCAATCATAGATAAACTATAAAGATCCAAAGTTTTATGTCCTATCCAACAGAAATGCCATATTAAATTGTTTTACTTAACATTTTTCATGAGGAGATCTGATGGGAGGATTTATTATTGGGAACTGAATGATGTCTTAAAACATATTGTTTAAATAAAAACAATTCAGTATATAGACACATACATATGTTCACATACAAACATACACATATGTGTATGTGTGTATGCATGTGTGCTAGTGAACATTAATTCAAGGCAGAATCCTAGAGCTGATTATCCAATTTATGATATGTGAGCCCTTCTTCTAGTAAGGGCAATGGGGATCATTATGAGTCAGTATAGGTTCATTAAGAAGAAATCATGTCAAACTAATGTTATTTCCTTTCTTGTTCAGGATTACTAGACTGGTAGATCAGGAAATACTTATGCATATAGTACCTGTATAGTTTAGAAAAGCATTTGTTAAAGACACATAGCATATCGTCAAGGATAATACCCATATGGGCTTCAAGATAACATAGTTGGGTGAATTTGAGCCTAGTTAAATAAATGAAACAAAAGAATGACCAGTGTCAGTCAAGAAGGAAATCTCTAGAGGAATTCTATAACACTGCCCTGTTCATTTCTATCAATGAGTTTCATGAAGCCATAGATAATGCTTTCAGTGAATTTTCAAATGTCACAAATTTGGACAGGATATATATATATATATATATATATATATATATATATATATATATAATATAATATTCTAGATGATCAAATTGAGTAAAAAAAATCTTACCATACTGGAATAATACATTAATTTAATTAAATAAATTTAATTTTTTATAAATATAAAATCTTACATTTGGATTAAAAAATCAATTGTTAAAATATTGGATGGTTAAAGACATGACCAAATAACAGTGTTTACAGAAGTGTTGATTGACCTGAGAGTTTATAGTAACTAACTGTACATTACTCTTAATAAATATGTGACCTTGGGCAAGTCACTTGACCCTGGTTGCCTCACATCCAGGGCCATCTCTAGTCACTCTGATTCATATTGGTCACTGGACCCAGATGACTCTGGAGGAGAAAGTGAGGCTGGGGACTTGGCCCCCCCTCACTCAAATCCAGTTCACATGCTTGACATAAGCATCACCTCTCTGAAGGACAGACAATAGCTGTAAATTAGCAATATATTGAAATACACAATTAAAGCTAATGCAAATTTGGACTGGTTTAGTAAAAACAAAACATTCAGAAAATGGGAGGTAACAGTAGTTTCTTTACTCTGCACTGTTCAAAACACATCAGGAGTAACACTGAAATCTATTATCACATTTTAGGAGGTATATTGTCATCAACCAATATGATAAAAAGATGAAAAATCATAAGGGATGAGTTCATCATTAATAGAGGATTGGACCAGGAATATTTCATTGGAGGTGGGTATTAACTTGACTGTTGTCAAACCGTGTCCTGGGAAAATTGATTCTAAAATCTGGGAATATTGAACTTAGAAAGGGAAAGTGTGCGTGTGTATGTGTGTGTGTGTGCATGTGTGCATGTGAACAACCAGTTTTTACCACCTATTAATTTAGTTCTCAGTACTGTATTAATTTTTTTTTGCAAATAATATCTGATTTGATCCTCACAACAATCCTGAGCTAGGTGCTAATATTTTCATTTTACAGTTGAGAGTATTGAATCATTTAGTCTAAATGACTTGTCAAGGTTACATGGTTAGCATCTGAGACTGGATCTGACTGTAGGCTCTGTTGACTGATCCATCAGCTGCCTCTGTACGTGTCTTCAAATTAGTGAAGTCTTTTTCTGCATAATGGAAATTAAATTAAATGACTCAAGAAGTAAAAAATAGTACCAATGGGTATGTAGAGGGTATGATCAATATCCTTGGTGGATCATACAAGGCTAAAGACCTTGAAGACATCTTTCTATACAAAGAGTGATGCCCCCATTTAAATGATTGATACCAGGGGCATCTAGGTGGCTCAGTGGATAGAGTACCAAGTCTGGAGTCAGAAGGACCTGAGTTCAAATTTGGCTTCAGACACTTAACAATTACCTAGCTGTGTGACCTTGGGCAAGTCACTTAACCCCACTGCCTTGCCCCCCAAAAAGAAAAAGAAATGATTGAAACCTCTTCCCCATGCCCCTTTTTAATGGATAATTTCCTATTTTGTAGAGGAAAATGCCTTTGAGGTCAAAACAATGTCCTTGGCTTTCATAAGATTATAAATTTGAAGCTCTGTCCAGGTAGGTTTGGTCAGCTTGTTCCTGATCTTACCCTTCATATGTGAAAGTTACAGGGAGAAAGATTTCTCTTGCATAGATAAGAACTTTCTGGAAAATGATGCTATTAAAAAACCAGAACAATTTGTCTTTTGAAAATGTAAATTGAATGCATCTTTGATGTATAAGAAAAGGTATAGTATTTGGAATCCATGAATGTGGATCTATTTTTTCAACCTTGAACAAAAACCAAATCTCTCTGAAACTCAGTTTCTTTACTTAAAAAATGAGGTGGGCGTAAAAGTTCTTTCCAAGGTCGCTTCTTGCTCAGGGGTTAATCATAAGATCTCCTTATATCTATGAAACAATACCAAAATATTGAAAGAGGCAGCATCTAATGTCTCTTCCAGTTAAATCATCTGATCTATCAGAGGCATGGAAGTTGGGTGTACACTTTTTAGAAATGAGGCAAGGAGAATTCGTGCATCAAGTATGAGTTGAATCAGGGGATGTCTGTTCTCTTGTACTTCTCAAATTTGATGGTTCTATATAAGTCAAGGGGATTGATTAGGCATTCTAATTCAATTCAATCCAATTCATTAACACTCCAGTATTAAGAAGTTCGGTGAATTAAAGGGGTTAAGCTTCAAGGACCTCAATGCCCAAGTGATTTGAGCAAATGTATCATAAACATGAAAGCCAAAGCAAGGAAAGCAACTTTTCTCATATGTGGGACAGCTAGTTACTCACCCCTCACCTTCAGCTCTCAGAGTTTATTTTGTTTCAAAGGGCTTGAGGAATTTCTGTTGGCAGTACATACATCACAACAACCTCAAAACCCAAACAAGGGGCCCTGCTCCATCAGGAATAACGAACGTCCAAGCCGTTCCTGACCATAATTTATTTCTGCTCCCAGAGTTCATCATACAAACTGCCACTACGGCTCATTTTCTACAAATAATTCCTCTCGATGTCCATGGGTTTCCAGCACTCATCACCCAGAACAGTAAAGAATGGTCATGCTCTTTGCTATAATTCATCTCAATGTCCACAAATCTCTCTTACTCCTCATAAACAAAGTAGGATGCAAAAAACAGAATACAACAGTTCATCAGCACAAAGGCATATCTTCAAATGTATCATAGACAAAGAAAATGAGAAAGGAAATTGAAAATCTGGCTTTACTTTTCTAGCCTGGTTTTCCAACTAAATGAGGTTGCTGCTTATGGTGAGATCT